>NC_058132.1:570132150-570182194 GCF_016433145.1 Gracilinanus agilis | reverse complement strand
GTGTGTGTGTGTGTGTGTGTGTGTGTGTGTGTGTGTGTGTGTGTGTGTGTGTGTTCTAAGAGCCTTGAGTAAGTTGTTTTGCCTTTAAGTTTTCAATGTGCTTTTGAATGATCGATATGCATTATAGAATTGTGCTTACTCATTATTTTTCCTAACCAGAAAACACATCAATATTCTGGCAAGAACAGTTAAGGATAAATAAAACCATACACCTGCACTGCATTATTCTCTGATATTGGGCATCTTCTTTTTCTATCTTACTGCCACTCAAAATATATTGTCATTTCTTTTTTTCTACTATTTCCAGGCAAATCATTCAATTCCAGAGATAGGATTTGGACTATAGTCAGTCCCACTTATCTTTCATCTTATCAAGAAATCAGAGAACCAGTCAAGTCATGAAACAATCATTCAATAATTTTATTCTTTAGATCACTTCCACAGAGTTGCAGTATATGAGCTAATCATTTTTTTCTGACTGTCTTATTGGTTTCATATAAGAATGTGTTGATAAACTATTTCACTTAATTGTGTGGATGACCCAGATCAGATCCATTTTCACCTAGCACATGAAGCCCTCCTTTATATCCCTACAAACATTAGGGTTCTCTTCCTTTTCTAATAAACTTATATTTATTTGTGTGCATATTTATTGTATCCTTTATGTAGAAATTAAGTTTCTTGATGCAGGTGCCTTTTTATGGTGTTATTATTTTCATAGTCTGTTTTCTCGGTGCCTAATGTGGAGATAAGTTTTAAATGTTTCTTGAATTCAATTGACCATACTATACTGACAGGCTTGTCTTAGGAAAGCTTTGCGAAAGGCATATAATTGTGTATAATTGTGAAAGGACATCATAAACTATAAATCAACATACAAATATGATTTAGTATTTTCATTTAAACTGAATTTTTAGGTTGCTTATAAATTAAAATGTATATGTTCATTTAAAATTCATACTGCATAAATGTTTTCCCACGGTTTATTATAAATGATACTCAATTCAAAATGCAAATGGACAACAAGTTAAACTTTGAAGGTTGCACTAGAGGAGAAAAGCAGGTTGGGTTGCATTTAGAAAATTATGCATGCCTTTCAATGCTCCAGATTACTTCAAAAATTCAACTTTTCAATATCCAGAAATTCTCTTCTGACTAAAAATATAACACAATTATGAGAGAAAAATCAAAATTGTAGATCATGCAGAGGTCACTTGTTGAGTATACATAAGTCACAGAATGTTGCTGCTGATCATTGCATTCAAAAGTGACATGAAAGTCATAATGAAGGACACAAGACCAGAAAACGAGGTACTTTAGTGAAAGCAAAACATAGCTTGAACTTTGCACTGGAATTTCCAAAATACTTGAGATAAAGTCCTGAATGTCAACTTGTGGAAGGACATAGATATAAATTGCACAGAATGCTATGGCATAAAAGGCTTGGCCCATCTACCATTGGAGAAAGTAGCTTTATAGAGGAAATGCCTGATTTGTCAAAATATAACTAAGCCTATGAGAATACTGTGCTAAATATTAAGGATACAAAGAAAAATATGACAGAGTTTTTGTTCAAACAAAGGTTCTTGTAAAATGGTATGAGAAATTAGAGGAAGGATTGTTTGCTTAGCATTTTTTTTTCTGTTTGCTGGTATGGGGAGTCAGAAAGGCACAGAGAAGACTTCATTGAGAAGTTAACATTTCAGTTGTACTTTGATTCTCAAAAGTCCAACAAGCTGAAATGGGCGGACAAGGTAAGCCCCTTGCAACTTTTAGGGATGATGAGTAAAGGTAAGAGGATAGGAAAAAACAGAATAAAATCAAAGACCTAGATTTAACCAGAACATAGAATATGTGAAGTAATACAATATGAAATAAGGTTGGACAAAACTGGTGGCAGCAATTTGATTGGAAGTTGAGGTTATGTTGAATGTCAAAGTAAAAAATGTATATGTTATTCCCTAGGCAATAAGGATCTACTGAATGTGTCTTTAAAGTGTGATGATAATCTCATCATGGGATATTAAGACAGGAATTTGAGAGATGCACTAGGAATACCTTGGAGGCAAGAAAATAAATCACAGTTAGTGATTCTCAAAATATGGTCCAGAAGGCCATGGCAAAACTGAGGCTCTTTCAGTGTATCTACAAGATATAAATTTGATGTTGTAATTTCTACTAAGACAAATAACAATACATATATCATTAACAATGGAAAAAATTCTGGGGACAGGGGTAAGAAATTCATTCATAATTATTTAAGAGTATAAAGAGGTCTCAGTCCAAAAAGTTTGAGAACCAATCATCTAGGGAAGAAGTGATGAGAACATGAATCCATAGGCTTCCATTGTAAGGAAAGAGCATATGTAATAAAAATTGTTCAAGCATAATTGACAAGATTTTCCTAAAGCAAGTGGTTGGTTCAGCATTTACACAAAACAAATGCAAATCTTTGGACTTATAATCTTTTTCCCCCCATAGCATTGCCAAGGCCAGTCATAAATCGGAGAAACAATTAGTTTCTTTCTTCCTTTCCTGTCCTGGCCCTCTTTACACCACAAATTCCTACCCCTCACATTAGTTGATCAGAAATATTGTTCATTTCTTGGTGGGTTATTCAGAAGTCCTGAAGATTAAAAGCTAAATGTTCAGTATTGTAATCATTTTGCAAGAATGAAATGACAAAGAATGGACATAAGCACACCCAAAAAAAGTCAACTGAGAACTCCAGAAAAGTCAGTCTGTTTGTTTTTCTTTTAAAGTCATCATCAATTATCTATTCAAAAACCAAGAAACATCCAAGACAGGAAATTGAAAATGAGTAACCTATAATTACAAGCTCTGATTTCACAAATGACATTAAAAAAAAGAAACCTGATTATAGCTTCAAACATCTACATTTTATTAAAAGCATAAATGAGAAAAAATTAAAGCTTTTTAAATTACTTTGGTGCTATCCTTTGATGATGTGTCATATTTTAGGCAAAAATCTCTTTAAAAGCAGGTGTTAAAATAAGAGAATTAACACAGCAGTATAATCTAAAATTGAATATATGTACATATATTCACATTTACATATGTACATATATATCCTCATTGATATACACAACATACACATACATGCGCACACACACTCATACACACACACACACACACACACACACATATAGAAACAAAATAAAAACTTCCTATAAGAAATCAAAATGAATAGAGAGCAAACTGGAAAGGGAACTCACAAGTTTTGAATTATTTAAAGCAATAATTATTTCTAGAGTTTAAACTTAACCTTGATATGCAATTTTAACTATGCTGAGTTTGAGGATTGGGGAGTGGTTAGAAACCTTAAGATTTTGGTTTTCATACAATGCTTTGAGGATATTTGTTTTTAAAATGTGTGGGTGTTTGAAGCTCACCATTTCTATTACTTAATAGAAAATTCACTATAATTTTTGCCTTTCAACTTTTTTAGTATTAACTATATCATATTTAAGTTGTTTCAGACCTATTGTTATTAAACCTGGTTATGCTATTAAAAAAAGGAATTCAAATATGACCTAGAATTATTAGTTTGAGAATCTATTTAAAAGATACTAAACTGTTAATGGACACTAGATGTCTCACCAAATTGTTAGGAGGGGTTGGGGAAGGTAGATATAAAGTTGATATAATGAGGTTCCAAAAAAGTTTCCAGTTTTAAGTGAGAGAACTCTACAAGGAATCCAGGTGCATTTTAACAAATTACAATGTTACAACCTACCATCCAGCTGCTGGTGCCTATTTTTATGGGCCCATTTCAGGAAAACCTAGATATGATAAAAGGAACCATAAGATATGAGAGACTGTCAAGTCTAAGTCTTTAGGTAGGGCATGGAATGGAAGAGGAGGGTAAAGAGAAGGAAGGAAGGACGGAGGAAAGGAAGGAAGAAGGGAAGGGAATGAAGGAAGGATTGGACTGTCTCTGGAATCCATTGACACTGGCCTCTTTGTTATTACTTGAACAAGAAACTCCATCTCAGAACTCAAGGCTTTTTCACTGTCTGTCTTCTATGTCTGGAATCCTCTCTCTCCTTATTTCTGTCTCCTGATTTTCTTCCAGTGCTAGTTAAAATCCTACCTCCTATAGGAAACCATTACCAATTCCTCTTAATTCTAGTTGACCAATTTATTTTGCACATACTATATCCACCATCTAGAATAGTGCCTGGACACAGTAGGTATATAGTCAATGCTTATTGACTGACTGACAAACTTGAGGGGATTAAACATCTTTTTTACCAAAGGTCACAATAAGAAAGGCAGAAAATTTGACTTAAATGATCAAATAATTAATTGATAAAATAGTTGTTTTTCTCCCCTACTGCAGACATCAATTGCTTGTACCTTATATTTATAAGCATTCCTTATATCTACACATCCAGATTAAGTTCTTTTTTTCCAAACATTAGCATTTTCATCAATTGCCATGAGGAATAAAAATACAAACAAAAAGAAATATAATGCATCACTGTTACAAATGTGGAGGTTGAGGGGAGCTGTTCCCAATTAAACCAGTACTGAGTCAATAAACATGTATTAAGTACCTGTTATATGCCAGACACTGTGTTAAACAATAGGGTTACAAGGAAAAGTGAAAAGACAGCCCTTGCTCTCTAGCTTACAGATGAACATTCTTCCTATGCTATTGTTAAACAATTTCTTTTGTTATATGGTCTATAAGTGCCTCGTTTTTTTTAGGCAGGGATTAGAGTAGATGGCCTCTGAGCTTTCTACCAACTCTGCAACTCCCTGATTCTATGATCATCAACCCTGTCAAAAGTCTGTTCATTTTTTATCTGCACCTCCTTGTAGCACTCACCTGGTAGCTTTGCCTATGTCAGGGAGACAGTGCAATCCTGGTAGCTGAGCTATAAAAATACCCTCCTATACTTAATTCTTTAAAATGCAGCATATTAATGCAATTCTAATCTGAGTCTAGGAGAAAACTAACCCAAAGACCAGGTCAATTGTTATTCACATTCCACCTTCATTATCTTCAAAGAAAGATTAAACTGTCCACAATACACTAACCAATTGATCAAATTCATGAAGGGAAAATTCCCTGGCAATCCTGCAGTTGCAACACATTAAGCCTGGAAGCAAGAAACTCAATATCCCTTGGGTACTTACTTTTCACCTCAGTATGGTGATAGGGTAACTCTAAGATTATTCTACAGAGGCTTATATATCAAAGAAGCTCCATTCATCAGAAGCCAAAGAACAACAGGAAATTATCTCCAAAAATTATTTTATGAGAAAGTCATCCTTTTCCTGAGACATTTCGACTTGCAGACTTTAAGACAAGAAACAGTCATTCTTCTATGGGTCATTGAGGGCTAGATTAAATATGGTTATAATATAGCAATTAATTTGGGGAAAGGAAGAGGGAGGTCAGTTTCACTGACTCTGGCCAAAGTTTTAATCCCATATAAAATTTATGAATTTTTATAGATAAAATAGTGCATTCATGCCTCACTAAAGAAGTTTTATAATTATTCCAACTGCACACTGCCATGTATTTATGAAGATCTAGAGATAATTCACTAAAATATTTAATACATTTATGCCTTGCTAAAATGTTGCATATGGGCTTCATATGAAAGAACCATATAATAGGGTAGACTGTATTATGCTAAAATTCTACTATTTCTAGTAAAGAATTCCCTTTGGATGCTGTCCAAGGCAGACCCACATTCTACTGAGTTCTGAGCTATAAAGAACTGTGATACAGTGAATTTCATAAACTTGGATTTTTAAAAAGAATATGATGAATTATTTTAAAACAGTCACTATCCATCATTCTTATAAGAGCTTATTCCAGTATAAAAACGACTTTTGGGTAGTAAATTTGGCACAGCCAGACAACTGTTAGCTATTTATAATCTCTAGGGTACATTTAGCATACTATTATTTAAATTACACCTGATTGGCCTTGAAATGGAGTAAATGCACCTCCCCAAACACCTAACTTACTCCTTGTTGCGAAAGCTCACATTTCTATAGAGATTTAATTCATACATCAAGAAAAATCTGGTTAAATAAGAGTCACATATGTCATTGACTCCAAAGCTACACTGAATCTCTCCTGAGGGCAAATGAGCAGTATTTCAGATGTTCAAAGGGAAAAGAAAAGACTTGGAGGTAGTAAGCACAGAAATGATTACATTTTGGGTGTTGTTCTTGGAATTGGTGTAGGATTGTAGAGGAAGGTATTGATCATGTGAGAAAATAACTTTAATCCTTAAAGCATCAATGTCTTCATTTATGACTTGATAGGTAATTTTCTGGAGTTCCTGATATCTCAAAAGTATACTACCTCATAGCTTATTTGATAATGAGTCTCTCCAAATTCAAGCAGACTGAATATAACAACAGATATACTATTCATCTCTAAGGTTGTATTTGAAGCTTTCAGCCTGATTAAGAAGTACCACTGCCTGTGTAACATAAGTATCGCCACAAGGACATTTCACCAGAACCCCACAAAATTAAAGTCTAGATTTAAACCAATGTAGAACCAAACAATGCATTCGGTAAAGCTGACAATGATACAGTGTTTAAAGATTTATAAAGTATTTTACCTACATTATCATGTGGGGAAAGCAATGGTAAATCACTAAAGTATCATTGCCAAGAAACACCAAATGGGGTTATAAAGAACCATTTCAGAAAATGACTGAAAAAATTACAATATCACATCTGAAACCTATAACAATGCTGGGAAGCTGATGCTGTTATTATCTCTATTTTTAAAAAGGGGAAACTGAGGCTTAGAGAGACTGAGTGATGTAATTAGGGCCACACAGATAGTAAGAATATGAATCAGGATGCAAATATAGATCTTTCTGACTCCAAGAACAATCAAATACTGTGCACTCTGGGTGTATATGACTCACACACATATACACCCCTAAATGAATGAGAATTTATTTATTTTATATTTGTACCTTTTAAGTGACTGAATTGTGTATTTTAGATTCAATGTGCAATTTTGGAGAGGAAGGAAGGAAGGAAGGAAGGAAGGAAGGAAGGAAGGAAGGAAGGAAGGAAGGAAGGAGGAAGAAGGGAGAGAGGAAGGAAGGAAAGGAGAGATGGAAGGGAAGGAAGGAGGAAAGGAGGGATTTAAGGAGAAAAAAAACAAAGGGAGGGAGGGAGGAAAGAATGAGAAATAAAAGGTCATCTTAAAATATTACTGATTCACTTAATATTATCTAATACCCCACCCAAGTAGTACAACCCCAGTCCTTATTCTTTAATAGAGAATGCAAGCCAAAGTCTAAGAGGTGCTGGGAAGCCCATTTTAACACTGAGAACACAAATGATGACCCTTTGTGTCCCAGGTCCCAGGCCCTCTTTTAATGAACCATGTGACGTTGGGTAAATATTTCACATCAGTGAGCTTCAGTTTCATGCACTGTAAAATGAGAAGCTGAGATTAGTTGCCCAATAAGATTCCTTCCAGACCTAACCTTAAATTTAAAAGCCAGGGCTCCTTTCAACCATATAATTTCCTTAAAGATTGGCTTCTCTTTAACATAGGTCTTGTTGCTCAATATTGACTTTAAAAGAACATGCTGAATGTAGAAATGACAGCTTTAATAAATTGAAGTTGGTTAACTAAATTAGTGACAAAATACTACTATAAAGACAAAGAAGCTTGTTCCAGTTCCAGTGAAGGCCACTTAACCTTGGCTGGGTTCTAAAACAATGAATCCCAACCTATTGCAATCTAAACATGCATCCTCTTCATCATAAAGCATAAAAACTGGAGACAGGATGAATCATGATCAAATTCATCATTTTTCCTGAAGGAAAGCAAATTGAAGTGTATTGCCTTACTATTTCTTTCTTCTATTAAAGACAACACCTACCACAGACTAAAAGGTAAGTATGTTATTCAGAAGAGCAGTTAAGTAAAGCAGTGGACAGAGAACCAGACCTAGAGTCAGGAAGATTCATCTTTTTTAGTTCAAATTAGGCTTCAGATACTTACTAGCTGTGTGAACTTGTGCAAGTCATTTAACTTTTTTTTTTTTTTTTTTAGTTTCTCACCTGTAAAGTGAACTGGAAAAGGAAATAGCAAATCTCTCTAGTATCTACCAAGAAAACCTCAAAAACGAATCAGGAAGAATCAGACAGGATTGAAAACAAACAACAAATTTTATTTAAAAAATGCACCCCAGGAATATTTCCCACTCATTTTCACTTATTCCATGAAAAAGTCACCGATATGAGATCCTCCAAGTTTTTTTATTTAAATCCTGCCACTGAGTACACATTCCAATTGTTAAAACTATGCCAAAGAGATTTTAAGCATTAGAGAAGTAATCTTAATTGTTCCTGCCAGCATATTTCTTTTGACTATATTTACTCTTTCTATTGACTCAAATTTGGAAAACTTTCAGAGGGACTTCTAAGGCATCTTAACTGTATTCTGAGAGTCAATAAGATGGGGTAGGTACCTTTATGAAGCAAAATATATTTGCAACTATATGAGAATGAGTGAGAGGTTGATCAGGATGAAATGAAACACAGAATAGGGGGGAAAGCAGTGGGTCTGAAGCAATACACATGAATGTGAATCCCTGCTCTCCTGCTTATTATCTTTATGGCTCTGAATGCATGATTTGGCCTCGGGACCCTCATGTGTAAAATTCTAGAGGAGGCTATCCAGCTCATATCTGGTCCAGTGAAGTTTCTTTTTAATTGTAATTTTACTTTTCTGTGCCCCGAACTCAAACCTCTTGTTGATTTCATACACTAAGCAATACTCCACTGAATCATTTCTCTGTTCATTCAAATCTGCATTCTCTCACACAGCTTCTGAACCCACTAATCTCACAGTCTGACCTCTGATAAGTCAACATTCTAATCAATAGCTCGCTGCCTCTTGCTTTAGTTCTCAGTGGCATCCTTTGATTAATCTCTGCCTTCCAGGAGAAACATATGAAAACCATATCGCACGCAACTGCCTTGAACTGTCATGCAACTATGGGACAACTAAGCTACTCAAGGGAAAAATCCCAAATGGACTGCAGTAGATAAATGTCAATTTCAGGGGTTCTGACATTATATTATATTTAAATTAAAGAGAATGTTATTTTGGTTCTTTCCTGCTCTGAACCTTCTGGTTTTCCCTTTCAGGAGATTCTGATAAAATATGTGATCATCCTCTGCCAACGCTTTCAATTCCTCTTCTGTGCAGACGGCAGGGTTTATGTGATAAAATTTTAATGACCATGGACCTGCATAACAATGTGAGGCACCAGCACATTTTCAATAAGGCTGTGCATTCTCAGAGACTGGCATCGGGTGATATTACTCCAGCTGAAGCCTCCCTGGTCTGAGAGGCAGGCTTAGAGGAGATAGAGGCCGCTCCAGAGAAAGCTCCATTATCATGCAGCCGTTCTCCCGATGAAATGGAGATTTATGAATCACTGCCAAGGAAACTATATTACAGACTGTAAATTAAAATGGGGTTTTAACGCATACCCAGCTATATGTTGGAGGATCTAGTTTCCAGATTACCCCATAGACTTAGTTAAAAGCAGCTTTAAAGATACCCTTTTCAATCCCTGATTACAATCTCTTCAACTTTCAACAAAAATTCAACATGATTTTTTTTTAAAGATTCATAGCAAAGCAATACTTAGGGGGTAAAAAAGCTAAATCGCTTCAGAAAAGGTTTTAGCTCCTCCTCCCTCACTCCCTTTTTTTCAATGTGGGATTAAGCAAAGATGGAAATAAAAATAATTCACAATGGGCACCATGACTATGTCACTGCTAAATCATCTGTCTCTCTGTGTGTGGTTACATAACTTACATGTACTGAGGAGACAACCATCCATAGAATTCCCTTCTGAGGAATCAGATACATACTTCTGCTACTTGGTATAGGATTTCTGTCCCATAGTTAGAATATACATCATATGCACAGATGGGAAAATCCAATTTGAATTCTGAGAAGTCATGCATATATTTTTATGTCCCATGATTGGGGCGGTATCCATCTAGCATTATAATATAAAGTGCCATTGCGTACATATATTATAACCAAAGCAGAAGAAGATACTGATTCTTGTTATAGATTTCCTCCCCTTCCTGTCCCATCCCCCACAAGTTCAGTTCATTGATTGTGATTGGCATCAAGCCCATAGTAGTGTTCTTAGAATGCTACACTCTGTTGACTAATGCTTATGGAGTTTCTTAGGTATATGAGAGCTATGCTAGGATCATGGTAGATGAATGCCAGAAATATCCTGAAATCTCTTCTTGGGCACTAAGCATACTGTCACAGAAGCATAGAAATGAGAGATGGAAACCAACTAACAGGTCATCTAGTTGTTCCCCTTGCCGGATCAGGATTGTTCCCTTCATAAATGAAAATATATTACAGCTCTGCTTCAGTACCTCGGCAATATGTGCAAGATAAAATTAAATGGACCTTCTGCTGAAGGAAGAACTGATTGAGAATGTGGGAAAAGTAGTTTATTTAGCCCCATAAAAACTTGTATTCAGCCGAGGGAGAAATGCCTTTCTGAAAAATGGCACTCCCCAACTATTGACTTGTGAAAATCAAATTTTTATAACAAAGAAACTGACAGAGAGGTCCACAATGGAAAGAGAGGAGAAAGATACATATAAGAGTAATTAGGAGGATGAGGATTATTAATAATAACTGATAATTTATATTATAATTTGTAGTTTAGAAACATAGTATTTAGATTTGATTCTTATTACAACTTAACAAGATAAAAAGAGTATGGTGTTATAGAAAATGCTGGATTCGAAATAAGAAAGTCAAGGTTCCACACCCAGCTCCCACATTTACTAGTTATAGAGTATGAGTAAACCAAATTATTCCTCTGAATCTGCTTCATTTTTTGTAAAAGAGGAGTAATACCTGTATCGTTAAGTCACAAAAATATTTTGAGAAAAATGTTTTTTTTTAAATTGCAAAGTAATATGTAAGCTGTGTTATTATTAGGTATAAACTTTTGTTAAAATTAGTTATTATAATCTCCATGTACATATAAGAAAAACCAAGGTTGAGAAGTCAATGATTTTCCTGAAGTTAACCAGCAAATAAAACACAAGAGCTAGGACTGTCATCCTGGCCTCTTGACATCAAATATAAAGCTCTTTGCATGCACTGGCATGCACCTTTTCCTTATAGTGAAGGATAAAAAGATTAGAATTGAATTCTGAAAACCACAATAATATAATCACTATGGAATAATTCTCCTGACAATAAAGGGGGGAGGGAATCAGTATGAGCAATTAAAGTAACATAGTCCCTAAAAGAATACTATCAAACTCAAATCAAAACAGGCTACTAAACTATATATAAGGGAAGCTAGGTGGCAGTGGATAAAGTGCCTAGCCTAGAATCAGGAACTCATTTGCAATAGTTTAGATGTGTGATTCTGGCCAGGTCAATTAACCCTGTTTGCTTCAGTTCCTCTTCTGTTAAAGTGAGTTGGAAAAGGAAATGGAAAACCACTTGATTATTTTTGCCAAGAAAACCCCAAACAGGGCCATGAAGTCAGACCCAACTAAAATGACTGAGCAACAAACAACAAATCATACATAGATTTCCTTGAGGGGCATATATTGAGAGAAATTCACATATTAACATAATCTATGTTTTATTTTATTTCATATTTACTTATATCATAATTATTTTCCAATTACCCAAAATTTCCCAATTACATTTTAATCTAGTTCTAGTAGCACTCATTGCTGTGGGTCCCCTATTTGACTTTTCAGTTCTAGAGGATCTGTTCAAAACCTTCAAGTAAAATAAAGGCTTTTCCCATTATTCAAATGTTCAGTTTGTTTTTGTTTTTGTTTTTGAAGAGAAATGTGGCAGGAAATCCTAGGTTCAAGTTCTCCATCTGTGTGACTTGTGCAAATAATTTTATCTTTCTGTGTCTTAGTACTATTGCGATATGAGAAATAAGGAAGCAGATTAGTTCGAATAAATTAGGGATTCTGTTTGAATCCAGAGTACTGTTGTACACAGAGTACTGAAGAGAATTGGGTACAAAAGAATGTTAACTCACTGAGGGTACAGACACACAGTGGGCTTAAAACATAAGCTTGTTCATAGTAAATAATTTATAAATGATAGGTGGATATCATGTCAAAATAACAGAAATATCACTCCAAAGTATATAAAAGTATACTGGACAGAAACATCTATTCAATTTATCTTAAGGCTTTCCTACACAAGAAATCAGGACATTGGGAAAAAGTCTTTTTAGAACCTTTTTAGTTAAAATATCTCTCTCTAAAGTACATTTTAAAAAATGTAAACTGAAACCTCAAAAATATCACCATGGAAATTCTATAATTTCTAAATGTATAACATTAACTAAAACATATTATAGAGTGGAACAAGTCATGGGTAATAAAGTTTAGATTAAATAAGTTCAAATCAATCAACTGATAAAACGTTTATTAAGCACGTAATATATATCAGGAATTTTGTTAAGCTTAGTAAGACTAACTCAAACTCTGGCCAAGTCACTTAGCCTTTCTTTGCCTAAGTTTTCTTATAGAATGAAACTTATGCTTCTTGTCCAGATTCATTATAATGATGATTTCAAATCTAACCTTACATATTAACTAGCGATGTGGCTCTGGAAAAGTTACTTGACCTCTATATTGCCCAACAGCAAAATATAGATAATAATAAAGAATGAGTTGTTGTGAGGACCAAATGTGATTATATTTATAAAGCCTTTGGCATAGTTTCTGACATATAGAAGGTATCTTACAAATACTTGTTTCCTTCCCTTAATCTTTTACTTGTTAATTAAATTCTGTAAACTCTATAACAATAAGTCATTATAGAAAGAAACTGTTTTTTAAAAAAGGTTTTAGATTTCTTTTTAAAATTTCTCATCAAAAAGATAGCTTTCCTCAAACCAAAAAAAAAAAAAAAAAAAAAAAAAAGGAAGAGTAACTACATATTCAGGAAAGGATAAAATTCTTTATCCTTTATCCATTATCTCTGAACTATTTGCTAGGAGAAAAAAAGTAATGGGAGTCTCCAAAAACTGTCATTTATGTGCAGGTTTACAATTTAAAAAAATCTAAATTCATCTCACATTCTGTTGCTATGAAACTTTGTCTTAAGTGCAGATCCACATGGAGTATTTGATGCTTCCAAAATGTATTCATTGTTGTTACTTTTCAGGTATGAGGATGTTTGGCTTACATACATTGTACACATACAGAGGCATATAGCAAGTGCAGTTGATCAATTATCTTTTCAGCCCCATGAGGACAATGCCGTAAGCTTGCTCCAGGCTAAGTCTTTAAAGATGAATCTAATACTTTCAATTGGGCATCAGAGAGGGGCTAGCATATGCTATAATGTATCCCATGAATTTCCAAATTCTGTCCAAAGTTGAGGAAAGGGTTATGACTAAAGCTTGCTAAACTGTCAAAAGCTTCTAAATGTATGATATTTTCTTCAACAGAAACCTAAACGCAGGGGGATTTTTTGACTTAAGTCTATATCTAACCAGTATGTCTAACGATGCCTTATGAAAACAGTAGCTGAAATCTAAGAAAGTTATGTTGACAGCTTTAGGGAAAGTCAGAATTGGAAGAGATCTCAAGGGCCATCTAGTTTGACTCCCATTCCTGATACATGAAACCCCTTTATGGTATTCCCAATAAGTTGTCATTTAGCCAATGTGTCAGCATTTTCAGAAACAGAACACTAACTATATCAGAAGTCAATCCATTCCTTTTTTGGTCAGCTCTGTAAGAAATATTGCCTTTATAAAACCATTGAATATTAGAGCTCTCAAGGACCAGTTCTGGACATCATCCATCTGAAACATGAATCTCATTCATAATATCCCTGACAAATAATCACTCAGACTTTAAGAACTCATCAGAAATGCAGAAATTTTAAATGAAATAATTAGCAAAAAAAAGTTAGCTTGATTTAATTATTTAAAAATTCACCACTTGTTAATTACAGCTATTGAGGAAAAAATCAAATTCTTGAAAGAAAAACACTATAAATGGATTGTAGAATGAATTTTCATTCCCCAAAAGAAATTTTAACAAGCTAGCTAGAGCATTAATTGTTTGCTGTGCATCAATACCTGCAACAAGCTTACATTCCAAGTGAGGGTAAGACCACACACGAAAGAGAGAATAGAAAAGAGAAAAAAGGTGGGGGGTGTTCCTTGGCAGGACAGGACCACAAGATGGCAGGAGAGGAGGCAAGGAAGTCCAGATTTTGTAGGAGGAAAAGAAATTGTCTTTTTATATGTATGTATGCATGTATATACATCTCTACACATGTGCATGAGTATACACATATACATATTTATGTATGCAATACTATATATCTATATATGCATACGTACTCCTAAATATATTCAAGTGTATATATGCATGCACTACATACACACATTTATGCATGTATATAGCCATACATACATAGACACATAGCTCTCCTAATCAATCCTACTTATTTTAGAAAACACTATACTATAAGACCACACCAAGATGCATCTCTTGATTCTCTCTCTCCGCTCTCAACTTCTACTCTTCACTAAGTCCTGTAGCTTCTTCCTTAACTCCTTCAATGCCCATCTTCCTTTTGTTTCACCTTCCAAAACTCTAATTCAAGGTCTTGTTACATTATGTTTGGATTATTTTATTCACTTACTGTTTTCTCTGTCTATAGTCTCCCTCTTCCCTCTTATTCAGCCTGAACACTGCTAATTAATTCATCTTCTGTACCACCACTACAGATATCATGCCCCTATTCATGCTCCCTATCTGTCACTTCAGGTTTTTCCCCCTTTTGGTTTCCCAAATAAATCCTCTACTCCAAGATAACTGCAGGTCTCACTGTCCTCTAAACAACTCTTACGCTTTGCCTCCATCACCCTCAAAAGAAAAATAGAATAAGGCTAATCCTGAAACTGAGGTCATATCATGTCACCCCCTATTCAATAAACTCCAGTAATTTCTTATTGCCTCCAGTGATTTCCTATTGCCTTGTTAAAATACAAAATGTTCTACTCAGAATTCAAAGTCCTTCATAACCTAGCCTCCTCCTACCTTTCTAGTCTCCTTACCACTTACTCCTCAACACATACTCTTCTATCCAGTGTCCCTGGCCTCCTTCTTGTTCCACAAATAAGAATATCCATTTCTTAGCTCAGGGTATTCTTTTTAGCTGTTCCACATGCCTTGAATGTTCTCTCTCTTTCTCTCTATGGTTACTGACTTTCTTGGCTTCCTTTGAGTTTCAACTAAAGGAACTTTCAACTAAAATCACTTCTATTACTGTGTTAAGGTGCCTTCTACCACAATTCGCCTGTCAGATTTACCACGTATAGGATGTGTGTTTTGTATATTCTATGTCAATGACAAATTAGCTGACTAGAAAGAGTCTGTCTACCCTTTTTGAAACACAACAAATGATCCTTTCCTAATTCCTTGGTTAGCTGGAGTCTGCTCATAATCCAGATTAATTGTGCTCTTCTTTTTCTTCCTATGCTACTCAGATATTGGTGAGAAATAACTTTTAATCAGAGTTCATTTGGAACTTATATCTATAATTCAACCTGTGCTTTTTTGTGTTATGTCTTGTAATAATGATTTGAATAAAAATTTTAATGCTTTAAACCCCTAAACATTTTAACCCAATAGAACATGACTAGAAGACTCCCTCAAAGTTGACAAATTTAATTTAATATAAAAAGTCTTTACTAAGTGCTCTGTTTGTGCAGACAATTGGGTGAGATCCTGGAGGAGTTTATAGTCTAGTTGAAACTATAAAAATGATTGTACTTCAAAATTTCAGTAATATGTGATTTCATTTGGGTGAGTATACCTTATATTAACATTACTGAGAATCTGTTACTGCCTTAGTTGATGGTATTGAAAAATTTGGGCTGATAAAATGCATCACTTTGGGAAATTTTCTGGTAATGAATTTCTCAGAATTCAACTAGGCTGGTCCTTAGATCATGGTCATGCAATCTGCTGCTAAGCCCATATTCAATGTCTTTCCATATTGATAGTACCTGCCAAACTTTCCCCTCTCCTGGCACAGCAGACCCTCAAATACTAAGTACCAAGGCTACATTTATGCCACAACAAGGCATTAAAATAAAATATATTCATTAATTGGTACTCAGTGGGTATGGCTAATCAATCACTTAAAAAATCTAACATTTTACCCTGCTTAATACTACGAAAGACATTTGTCAAATGCCTTACTGAAATCCAGATGCACCTACTGTATTCTGGTCTACTAGTTCTATACATTGGGGAGGAAGGGAAAAGAGTGGGAATGAATGAGATGAATCTGGAATGTATTCTTAATGAAACTGGATCATCTCCTAGTAATCATTGTATTTCTAAATGTTTGCAAACCATTCATCTGTCTATTCTAGAATTTTGCCCATGTTTAATATCAAGCACGAGTTTTCTGGAAACTAGTAGCCACATTTTTCTGAGAATTAGGAGATTATCTGCTGATTTTCCATGTTTCAGAGCCTCTGTACCTCTCCCTGATTCCTATCTGCAAATTTTCCTTGGTACCCTGTAGCATAATTCACCTGGGTCAGGGGAACTGAACTCATTTGGAGCAACTCGCTGCTCTCATACTCACTTTTCACCTCTCATGCTTTGATTTGCCCTTAAACCAGTTTCTTCTCTTGTTTCCTATCTGAAGAGCTACTCCTTAACAGAGAAGTCAGACAAAAATCAGAGTCAGGAAGTTCTAATTTTTCTCTGTTGTCTGTTAACCTTACATTGTCCTCCCTAAGCATTGGGTCTCTCCTTTCCTGTTTCTTCTACTTGCCTTGAACATAACTTTAAAGTCCATTTTTTGTTGTTGTCCTCATTTTTCCCCCCACAAGCCTCAGATCATTATGGGCTTTACTCTTCCTGTCACTTTTCTTACAAACCCATGCTGCTCTTTTGTATCCTTCCTCGGTTAAACTCCCTTACTACCATTTTTTTTATTCGTCCTTTCAAAAAATGAGTTCATGGTAGAGCTCGGCTTTAAGTCAAATCTGTCTCCTCAGATACTTCTTGCCATTGCTATATGACTAAACTTCAAAACATTTGTGAAGTATGGACTGAACACCATTTAAAAAAAAATCTCCCATCCAATTCGAACTATCTTTTCTTTTATTGTTTCAATCCGTGGAATTATGCTTATTTTTTCTCAACTAGGCTCTGATTGTCTTTAGAATTGCTTTCATAGACTAGGAACTCCTTGGGAGCAGAATCTGGCTTTTTCCTTTCCTTTGTATCCATAGTGCTTAAGACTGTGAGAGCACAGAATTGTAACTCATTATGGGAACATAATCATAATCACACTAAGGGTATATAGGATTGTAGTCGCTTAATAAATAGGTATTGCCTAAATACTGGTACAGAACACTAAGTGACCCTTTTAAATCAGTCCTTTGCTTTTCTTTACTTCTAGTCTTAATCTTTGGCAGGTAGGGATCATTTTACAATTTACAACTGAGCACTGGTCTAGACTAGAGCCAAGAAAATCTGATGCCATAGGTTTCTCGGCCATTTATTGTGTAACCTGGGGTGAGTCTTTAAACCTCTGTGTCAAGGTCTTCATCTCTAAAGGAGGAACCGAATTCCAGTTTAAGTTTGCTTTGAGGACCCAATGAGATATGTGCAAAGCACTTAGCACAGTGCCTATATAGTAGATGCTATAAATATTCATTTTTAATACTATCACCTCTTTTGACTAATCTTTCTTTTCTCTCTCTTAAACAGATGCAAGAGAGATGGCTGTGATAGTGGCAACCAAGGTGGGTAAACAAATAGAATGAGGAGAGAGGATAGGGAGTTTAATCTAAATCAAGCTTTCTTTTTATTCTCTTGTCCTTCAATATCCCTTGGCTTCTTCCTTCCCGGCACTCCAGACTTTTAAGCATAGTTTCTAACAGTAGAAGAGTTTTTGTGCCAACAATAGATTATTATGGCAGATTTTGCCAGTATGTCTCACCCTTTTAGAATGCGTTAAGAGCAAATTCCTCTGAGATTATTGGGAAATGCCCCCTCATTGGCTACAAGGGCCTTCTCTAACAGGCATGCTACTGTTGCTCAGTGGAAAGACACTAACAATTAGCCTACAGATATGGGCTGCTAATGGAATTTTTCGATGACTTGTAAGTACAAGCTGAATATAGTTTTAGAAAATAACTACTATGAGATGTACTAGGATAAAAGGCACAATGGAATAAAAACCTTGCCAACCAAGCAGGAAAAAATAGCAACTAATAAAAGCAGAATTTACTGATATTGTTCATCTAAGAGCATCACAACAAGCTACACAAAAATAATTAATAGTAAGTGATCATGGCACTTTGGCAGAGGAAGAGCTAAAAGAAATGTAGAAGCTGGAAAAAAGAAAACTAGTATGCAATCAGTTATTTCACAGAATCCAGCTTGGAATATTAGAGAACTGAAAATAGATGATGCTTTGGCAGCCATTCAGAAGGCAGTGTTTCTAGGTACTTGCCCCATCACCATGGGATTTTTACTGGAACAAAAGATTAAGGGAACTACTTGGTCCAAAATGGCCTTGTTGTCATGATGGCTTTCTACAAATAAAATGACAGTATCTATGCATATATATATATATATATATATATATATGTTGGAAGTATATGACAGTAGAGAGAGTGCTCAACGAGGAGCCTGGTTGTAATTCTTATATGCCTTCAGTGTTCTTGCCTTCAAATGTTTTTAATGTTATATTAATCTTGTCCAGTTTCCAGTATTGTTTCCTGGGGGAAATATTTTGCAAACTACCAAAGATGATAGAAATAAGTTATTATCATCACATATCATTTTTAAGTTTTTCTAAGTTCATTTTATATTAATCTTTCATTCTATCGCCACTCAAAGTAGTTTGGAAAAGGATTTTATTTTCATTTGACAGGATTGAACAAGAGAGTACAAATGACTTTCTGCAGGTTCCAAAAGAGAAAGAAACAGATCTAGAACCCTGATTTTCTTTCTTTTTGGTCAGTTCTCTTTGTCTTAGACTATGGTATTTATAAAGATATCACAAAATGTTCTCTGAATTTAAGAGAATAGGGAATAATGTATGCTGGAATATATGTATGATTATCTCCACCCCTATACCAACTCAAGAAATGAAAAAATGAAACATTTTCTAAATATAAATTTTATTCATTTTGAATTATACCCATGCCCAAAAAAATGACATATGCAAAAGAAAGTAGTGACATTTTCCTTTTGATTTCATATGTATAAATAAACCACACAACACTTTAAAGGTTAAGTTATGCAAAATATATAGCTACCCCCCCCAAAAAAGACTTTCTTTTCTTCTGCTCATTCTAAACTTTATACCCCTTACATCCTTTTTTACATAGGTTTTCCTAATGGGATCTTAGTGGTAGTAACCCTTAATTTTGTTCTGTGAATAGTTAGTTACCTGTACTATGGCCTTTGCTGAAATTAAATATATTAATGAGAAAGTACAAGAAATTACTCTAACAAAAAATTATAAGATATTGTCACCAAGTCCTATAATCAAAAATATTTATATACCAACCCTAAACCAACATTGTTACTATTTTTAATAATATATTTTATCAGAATTCTAAAGCCATAAGAGGACAGTTGAACCATTATAAGATTTAGCTAATACAAATTATTTAAGAAGTATTCATTCAATATCAGTAGCTTGTCTACTCACATAATTATAGTGCAAAATTTAGGAAGAATAATTACTAGAGAAATGTCTGCATTTCTGATATTGTCTTTAATTGCAACTAAGGAAAAAATGGACCCTGATCTAATTCTGTGACTGCAGACACTGCCAATTCCCTTTTCCCCAACCACAAACCTCAGAACCCAATGATTCTAAAAGATAGGGATAATCAGATTGATTTATACCAAAAGGGAATCTTGAGGAAGAACCTACTTCAAATAGAAACCACCAGCAATCACATTAGTATGTCAGAGGAGAAATATTTAAAATGCTCCCATCCAAAAAATACTAAGCACCTATTATAGTTAAAACACAGTAATAAGTGTCTTATCATCTTTAAACATAAAGGAGAGGGACCTAGTCCTTGATCTCTGAGCACTTACTAGAGGGGTGATTCAAGTGCTCAAGTAACTTTAATACAATGAAAATATAAGTGCTATAAAATATGCTATGGGATTTAAGAAAAAGATGAGATCATATGAAGGAGGAGAAATCAAAGAAGGTTTCACAAGAACTTGCATTTGAGATGGGCCCTTAGGGATAAGTGACAATAATAAAGGAAATAATTTTTCCTGTTCATTTAGTGACTTGAAATTTATGAAGTACTTTCTTCACAAGAATCCAGTGAACTAGGTGATATAAGTACTTCTATCTTAATCTTACCAAAAAGGAGAAGAGGTCTCAGAAAATTTAAGTGACTTACCTAGTTTTATGGAGCTTTTGAGTGCTAGAGATAGTTTCCCTACCTATGGCTTAGTGGTTCTCTAACAAAACTGAAGTTATAAATCAGTAATTCAAAGAGTGTTAACAGATCTTTGCCAATTTGGAGAGAAGTCTCTTGTGGAGATTTGTAAAGCTGTTCAAAACTTTGAAGAATAAATTGATTGAAGTTCTAGATGGCATACTTATCTGATCTAGGGGTGGCATAAATGGTAAAAAACAAACAGGCTAGAATATTAAACTTGATTTAATTAGATGAAATTTGATAGTGATTGAAAAGTAAATGCAAAGTTTAAACATATATAAATTTTATACAGGTTCACAAAGTCAGTGACATCTAGTCCAGCTGTGGACACCAGCATATATGAAAGAAGTCTTGAAGAGTTTAGCCACCTGCAAGCATATTAGGTAGTAGTCTAATATGGTAACTAAAATGAAATTCTCAGCTTCACTGAGAGGCATGGTGTCTAGAACAAGGGTGATTATCAGCTTCTGCCTCAATAAGACTACATGTGGAATAAGGTGTTAAATTTGTGGTGCTATATCTAAAAAAGGATATAGAGAAATTGAATATGTCTAGAGAAGAAAGATACTGCTTTATGTCTTCCACTGATGCAATTGCCATGCTCTCTATATCTTCATCTAATTTAACTTGGACTTCATATGCTAGACAACAAGTAGACATTTTAAGATTTCAGAAAGTTAGTTCACAGCAATATGGATCTGTGGAAAGGACTGATAGCCTTGTTACAGAGTGGAGAGAAGGGAAAAGCACTTTGGAAAAGTAAAAAAAAAGAGCAATCTTTGTAATTCTCAGGAAGCTGTATCATGTTTAACATTTGTCCCTTAAGTCTTTAGGAAGATAATGAACACATCTCCAGTATGCCTTAGCTTAATAGGCAGTTGCTAAAGGAAACCGGACATTCTATTTTAAAGAAAACAACTGTCTGTTTTTTCTTGTACCATTTGTTTTTCATGTGATCATGTACAAATGGAATAGAGGTGCTAAGCTTTTGTTTTTATCATACCAAAAAGTGGGAAACTAGAACAAAGTACAAAGGGGATTGAAAGAATAAGAACAAATGGAAGCAGATACACACCAAGTTCTATGCACTAAATTTATGTGGGTCCAGGTTATTAAAACTTTGTTTACAAGATTCATAAGATCCAATTTTAATTTAAAACTCAAAATGAAGACTATATCCATTTATTTTTCAGAATTCTTTAATATATGTGTTGGCAATCTTGACTTTCATAGGAAAGAATAGCTTCCTTACATTTAAAAAGAATTTTATTTCATTTATTTATTGTCCAGTCCTATTTGAATCACCCCAAATGATCCTCATTTGAAGTTTTCATGGCAGAGATACTGAAATGAGGAAATTGAGGCAAATTGGGTTAAATGACTTGCCAAGAGTCAAACAGCTAGGAAGTGTCTAAAGCCACATTTGAACTCCGGAAAATCCACTGGGTAGCACAGTGGAAAGAATGCTAGGTTTGGAGTCAGGAAAGCTCATTTATCCAGGAGTATTCACTGAACCACCTCTCTAATCTGGTTTTGAGAACAGTTCCATATTATTTATGCCACAATGCCTCAGTTGTAACTTATGAAAGAAATATAAAAACATTACAAAAGATTCCCCAGTCACAAAGTAGGAATGTGAATTATCAGATGGGCAGCCTGCAAGCCCCAGCTGTACCCATACAGAGGGAAGACAATGGAAGAAAGAAGAGTAACATTTGAGAACTCCTTACAGAGGATTTACAGGAGGATAAGGATAGCCTCTGAGAAAGTATGAATAGGTTGGAGTCAGCATCACTGGAGGGAGTGCCCAACTCCATAAAATCATAGATCCATTAAAGAATAAAAATGTGGGATCCCCTGCCTTGGAGGGGGTGCTACAAAGGTAAAATGTCTCTAAGCAAGATGAAAACAACTATGGAATCAGCTTGTTAAAGACCACCTATACTTTTTTTTCAGGCATACCATTGATCAAACGATGAAGAATTTTCACCAAATAGTGCAGAGAAATTTTGTAACTAGACCATTAGCAATTTGAAAGAATTAATCTAAAGGAAAGATTGTTGAGGGAAAATGTAAACCATGATCTTTTCAATACTCTCAAACAACAGCCCCAAATTCCTTATTCTGAAGAAATAACCAAGAAATAATACTTAATCTACAGATGAGTTCTGATTTTCTCTTTCCCAATACAAGAAATTTAGAGTATAATGTCAGGTTCAGATGAATTCATGGTGAGAGAATATTATCTGGTTTACCACAAGTGTCTGCCATTTGATCCCCAGCAGATTTGTCCAAATCCCTGCTGGATATGTGTGACACAAAACAATGAAATGCTAATGTTTAAAAAGGAAAACATGATTTTTTCCCCCAATTGGAGACTTGCTATCTGCAGGTGGAGCCCTAATTTATGTGGATACAACATACATCAAAGATCTAATAGCAGGTAATCTGAAATGCTTGTTAGAGCTGTGTAAGTAATTCATTACATGCCTATATCTAACTTGCCTATGTTCTCCGCACACTCCCATCTTGGTTGAATGAAGCCTGCTCTAATGGAAATCAATGATCCCACCCACACAATCCCCACTCTATTGGGGCTTTCAACTTATACTTGCAAGTTTTCCAGCATTCTAAGAATGACTCTATCAACCTGATCTTCACTGGGTATTTATAGGAAGCAGTAATAATTATGCTTTTGGCAAGCACATGAAAATTAAACCTTAGCGAGAATGAGAAAGGAGAATCCAGTTCATAGTAGAATTATCACAGGGTTACTCGTCTGTAAGCAGAAGGCAGCTATATATTGTGAATGTACAAAGCACTTTTAAGATATGCTGTCATTTGGCTCAGACTTAATGAAAGCTTAGGATCGCTATTTTAATGATTGGAGCAGAGACTGCCTGGTGGAAGATGCAAAACTAATGGATCTAGCAAGTTGTCTGCTTTCAGCCAGCAAACTCTGCTCTAAAAGTCAGGTCTACTTGATAAACAGGGACTGGGGAGAGGGTTATTTTTTTTTGCAAATCTTAAAATACTATACATATCTTTGAACTTTCTGATTTCTCGTTGATTCCTTTTTTTTCCTGGACAAAGAACAAGGGATGATTTAATGCTACTGTATTATATACATTAGTGGACATTTTTAAGCCATAGTGATTTTTCCAGAGTTTGTGATGAAAATATTTCTAGAAACTGAACAATGTGTAGCTACAGGGGACTCAGAAAAACTTTATGTCTTCTATAGGTGTTTGTTGAACTTCAGGAAAGATAAAAGCTTCAGTTACAAGAGGAACTGTGCTTGACCATATGATCCAATTAATAGGGAAGCCCCCTACAAGGTGTAATTTGAACAGGGTGAAAAGGCCAGCCTCCCTAAGAATATCTCCCCAATTAGACCAGCAAGGTGCTTTCAATTCTTACCTTTAAAGTCACTCCTTTGTTTGAACCACCTTGATTATACAAGGCCTTTGCCAAATATAAATTTGCTAACTGCTATCAATAAGATCATAGGAACAGAGCTGGAAGGGACCTTGGAAGTTATCTAGTCCAACCTCCTCATTTTACAGATGAGAAACTGAAGTCCAAAGTTACCCAGACAGTAAGTGGCAGAATCTATATTTGTACCAAGTTCTTCTGATTTCAAGTTTAATCTTTTTTTCCTCCATATCGGGCTATGCCCCTAATATTAAGTTTTTATCCTCACTAAAACATTGGTATCCATGTAGGTAAGTATTACCTAGTGCAGAATAAAAACTCTCTCTGCCTCTTGAACCCTCTTCTCCCACTGGTGAGTACCTCTTGGAAGCTGCATTTTGACTAAGAACTAAGGCAAAACATACCTTGTCACGTTCCTGCTCCTGCTTCTGACTTTCCATCCATTTCCACCATCTTCTTCAGTGACTTCATCATCATGTCCCATCGTTCCCCCTCCTTTCTCCTTTTCAGTCGCTTTCATCAATTGTCTTTCCCAACTAGATTATAAACTCTTTTAGAGCAAAGGCTTTATGTTAAGTATTTGTATTCCCAAGCATTTAGCCCATTATGTGGCATATAGCATTTACAACTTGTTGACATGATATACGTGTGTATGTATATGTTTGTATTTGTATATAATACATGTAAATGTATGATACCTATATATGTAAAATTTGATTTTCTTACAATTTAAAAGGGTACTATGTAAAAAATGGACTACACAGATGGTACAGTGTCATTTTGGTGAATTTCGACATATGGCAGCACTTGATTAAACACACCTTTTGCATAGTATGATTTCAGACATGTCCTGTGACCATGTTAGAGAAAAATCATCCCTTCTGATCTGGTTTATAACCATGCTGTTCAACTCATTTTAAAGAAGGTAATTTATTTATTCATTTTCCACTATTTCTAAAAAAAGATTTTATGAACAGAAGTTATATGCTGGTTATGACTCAGGAACTTAAATGTCTTAAAAGTCAAAATAGTAATGGATATCCTAAGAATTTAAAAATCCTAAGAAAGTAAAAAAAACATAAATCACCAACCAAATTTTCATATAGTACATTTCCCAACATCACAGGAATAAGGACCAATTACATATGGCAAGATGATATTTCTCATTTTATTAGGGATTTAAAGTAAACCTAATGATAGTTCAGTGATGTGACTAATTTACTACAAAGATAAGGAAGCTATAAGAAATGAGTTCTCCTGTATACAGATTTTATTCATTTTAAGATAAAATGAAGACCAGCTATATGTCAACAAATAAATATCTGGTCCAACATTTTATAGGTGAAGAATCTGAGATATTGAGTATTAATAGTTTTGAATGATTAAATATTTATCAACTTTTACTGACTTCTCCAAAGGACATTTCAATGATTTTCCTACCTTTTCCACAATTAGAATGTAAGCTCATAATAGGGCTGAAACTATCTCACTTTTATATTTGTCTCTATACCACTATTTGTATCTAGCCTATTATCTGCAGGCCACCATGCTCCAGGTATGGTAACCAACAAATAGTAGACACTTAATATATGCTTGCTGATATATGGATCTATTTGAGTATACCTAAAATCCCACACTTATTAATAACTGGTCTTTTTCTCTTGTGTTGTTTATATGAATAGAGCATTTTGCCAGAACCTCAGACACAGCTTCACTAGGTGCTCTCCAAAGAATAAATTGAAATAAACTCACAGAAGCTAAAACCAGTTTGTAGGCAACCATTTACATCTCTGTTTCTCTAGTAAACTGGATTGGGCTTTCAGGAAGAAAACAAAAGATCTGACTGAAAGGAAATCATGTAGAAGAATCACTTATTCAATACTTATGGAGCACCAAGTGTATACTCTATTGAACACTATAGTCTAGGATCTAAATGAAAGGGTCTATACTCTAAGAGGAAGAATGAATATGTTCAACAAAGTACAAAAAATGAAAAAAGCACACTGTTTAAAAGGAAAATAGAAAACTATCATCGAGGACTGTGGCTGCTGGGTACTAGGGATCTCCATACATATCTCAATTAATGTTTAGTGACTAGTAAATTATTTAGGTGCATTCTGTTGTAATCTACAATGCAAGCAACTGTCCCTTAAAGAGCACGAAGAGTATTCCCTTTCACTCTCAATAGAGCTCCAACATTGAGCAAAAAAAAAAATAATAATAATAACATGGAGCTGCAAATGGATAGAAACAGTATCCTCTGTAGAATCAATTCTCTGTTGATATTCACTCACATTTCAGATATTTATATTTATTTGGTTTCTTGCACATAACAAAAATTACAGACAATTCAATTATTTCCACTAAGGGAAGAGAGGAGATAAGTTTTGATGAGGTGGATAGTCAAACACTTTTGCTAGAAGAAATTAATCACAGAGGAATTACACAAGGCACATCCTTAACATTATTAGAAAAACTCCTTGCTGTCCCTGAACTGCACAACCATAGGGAATGGAAATATATGTTTAATTCCAGGTAATATGGTGACTGATGTTGAACCTGAGTAAATCTCCCATTCTTCCAGAAACAATGATATTCCCTGAAACCATTCACTAAGAAGAGTTCACTTTCTATTTAAAGGCAAGTAGGATTATGGCTTTAAACATTAGATCAGATGGGATGGATTGAGTTTTATCTGCAATTCTGATAGAATTTTAGAACTTTTCCTCCAAACATACAAATGTGTTCTCTGACAAGAGATTTAGTGTCATTAGTCCTGGGAGACAGACAACCGAAGCTATCCCTACCACTGTAAAAGCTTAAAGTACGTGTCTTTTTGATAGGTCCAAAGCATCATATTCATGAATGAGGAATGGCCAATCTAACATTGATAGACAGTAATAAAGCATGCATTCAAAACTCATTAAACTCATTTAATATATTCCAGTCACTTCTATTGTCTTTAAAGTTAATAAGCAATCCCAGTATTATGAGTCATTTCTAGGTTCTAAGTTAGAATGTCAGTTTTGGTCTTTACTATTCATTAATCATACATATCAAAACAAGATAAAATACATCATCAAATTAAAAACCATCATTCTAGAAATAAGTAAATATTATCACTGTCTCAGAATTACAGAAATCACTTTTTTTTCTGAATAAAAGGCAGTTATTTGCAAAGACTGTAATAATGAGTAAATAAAACACTAGATGGTACCAATTATTAATGTTTTAGAAGAAACACAATTTTCTGAAAACTCAGAAAAACAAAAGTGTTCAGGTTATTGAAATTATTTCTCTTGTGATATTGTCCTATTTCAAGGAGTTGAATTCAGTGTAAAATTACAACTATAAAAATTATAGTTGTAATGAATTTAAAGTGATATTTAAAAATATATAATATATGTCCATTGGTTATAAACCTTTTGTAGTATGGAAAGTGAAGATTTTTACGTCTTTTATTGTTTTTTATTTTAAAGCCAATCAATAATGCTTGTATATAAAATCAAAGAAGACACAAATATGCATGCATATAATATATATGTAACAGTATTCAATCTAGTTTAAATAATTATAACCAAGAACTAAAAATGCCAATGCCTTCAGTCCAGTCCAGTACATGATAGAATATTCCCTTTCACTGCAATGATCCCATGATCTCCTTGCCAAGGATATATATCCAGTTGTAGATTTAAACTCTTCTCATTTAGAGTTTCCATTCTATGGAAAGAGTCACATTTTTCACTGCATTGTCCTCTTTGAGGAGAATTTTCATACCAGGAAGCAGTTAATAAGTAAAAAAGAAAGTCATAACTGAAATGATAATTTATCATATATTCTTTTCTTCCCTCCATCTGCCTAAATATATATCAATAACATGTCATTGTATAAAAAGATTTTTTGTTTTTTTTTAAATATTTAAATAGATGACCATTAATATTGGATACCAGAATGGTCTAAAAGGTGAATATTTAATAGTCATTCCCAGTCTTCTTTCAAATCCAATCATCATTTACCTTTTACTATATGTCTAACAAATCTATTTCTCAGTAATTTTTACAAAAAATTTTTCTACTAGGTCCACACAAATTTTAGATAGTATGTCTTAAAAGACAAGTATCTGCTATCTCTTTTCCCTTCTACTCCCTAAATTTAATGTGTTACTGAGATTTTAGATTCTTTCACTGAAATATCTCACATTCCCATCCCTTCTTCTCCATTTCTATCCATTCTATCCTTTTGATTTCTACCACTTTGATTCTACTGCCACAATTGTTATTTCAAACTTTATCTGTACAACCTGGATTATTTCTTTCACAAGCCTTATAACTGATCTCTCTCCACTTCTGCACACTGCTACCTGATTAATCTTCCTAAACACTATTTTGAAGATTATTAAATATTAGAACTGAAGAGACTTTAGAGAAAATATATTTCAACCTTGTCATTTCAGGGATAAGGAAAAGAAGATTTGTTAAATGAAGTGGCATTTCTGGAGTCACAAAAATATCTAGTAGCAGTACTAAGATTCAAACTCAGTTCTTCTGAAACCAAGTAAAGAATTATTTCTACTATGCAATAACTCCAATTTATCCTTCAAATATCAAGTCTAAACTCTTTAGTCTGGCATTTTAGGCCCTTTACCATATGGTCACAGTCTTTTTTTTTAATCTTATTTCATTATAGGAACTTTCCACTCTAGTCAACTTGGCCTGCTTGGTGTTCTCTGAACATGTCTTACAATTAATGAATTCTAATTTTGTAGATGTCATTCCTTCCACATGAAATGGGATTCCACCTCCTCCCATTTTATCCATCTTTCTCTTCCTATAAGGAACTCCTCAAATTTTACCTCCTCCAAAAATCCCATTCTGATCACCCTGAATGAAATGATTGCTCTCTATTTGAAAGGCCACTTTGAATTATTTTCAGACAATTGATTTAGGCATAAATCATTTTCTTTTGCATCTGTCCTATTATTTTCTTAAAATTAGCATTATTTAACATGTTAAGAGTTAAGATTTTATCTCCCCAGATAACATGCAAGAGCTTTGAAGAAACAAACAAAATTCTTCTGTAGCACTTAGCATAGGACTCTACAAATAGTATTTCCTAAATAAAATTCTATTTCTTTGGGAACAAGGCAAACAGTAATCCTAGTTTTAGATGGGGAGGCTTGGAAATAGAGACATCTTTAAGATGGTTCAATTTTAGGAAAAATACCAGGTCCTAAGCCTTGGAGCCTTGCAGAATGGGCAGCAAATGATTGAAAAGAGACCTTAGAGGTGATCAATAAAGACAGGAAAGGGCAGCTAGATGGCTCAGTGGATTGAAGGTCAGGAGACTGAAGGGTGTGGGTTCAAATTTGACCCCAGAGACTTTCTAGCTGCTCAGCTCTGGGCAAATCACTTAGCTGCAATTGACTAGCCCTTGCTGCTCTTTTTGTCTTGAACCGATACTTAGCATTGATTCTAAGACAGAAGGTAAAGGACTTAAAAAATGTGAAATTAAAATATGCATAATCCAACCAAAATCTCTTTCTCTTCCTTGACCTCCAAAGTTAAGTGATTAGAAGTGCCCTACTCACTTATTTACATATTCTTCAGGTCATAAACAGCACACACATCTAATAAAAATAAATCTGGGTCTAGAGTCAGAAGAACTCAAGCAAGTAAGCTCAGTTATTTTCTGTCTGAGAAATTTGGACTTTAACCTGCCCCCATTCTTATCCTCAGTTTTCTCATCTGTAAAATGAATGGATTTCAAATTCTATGGTACTAATGATTTCTGCCTTTGATACTCATTTAAACTTCATTTCACCTATATAAGAATATCATAGAAAGAATGGGGACACATGGCATGAGATGTGCCCCAGTGCACCCAACTTCTGAGTAACAGTAACAATAGGAAAGATGATCACATTAAAGTATTCAATAAAATAATATTTTGTATAAGCTAACAAGATAATGGTTCTTTAGAGAACCATCCATTAGTGCATTCATATTAGAAGGAAAAGGAGGAGTTGACATGTTCAGTCAGTTACCAAAAATAATGTTCTGGGTTCTCCTCTTGCCCTAGTCATGAAAGCCCCCTTTACAAATACATGTATTATTTAATCAGCAGCAATTATTTGTATAATACTTGACATTTGTTTGAAACTGCTGTACTCATATCTCTAACCACTCCGGTTAAAAATAAAATAAAATAAAATAAAATAAAATAAGCATCATTCTCAGCCTGGCACAACAGAAAGTTTGCTGCAATTGATGTCATTAAGCCCTAGGTTCTTTCTATCTGCCAATCCTGTTATTATCAACCTGTGTGATCTTGGACACTGTGCTTAACTTCTCTGGTCCTCTATTAATGCACTCAAAAATTGAAGGTTTTGGACTATGTGTTCTCTAAGGTTCCTTCTATGTCTATGACTTTAGGTATTAAAAAAGGAACTGATTTGACCAAATATTCAGTCTTTACCACTCTTTTGTATTGAATCGATATGGGTTTTTTTTTGGGGGGGCAGTGTCTGAGTGGGGTGGTGTTTTGTTTTGAGTGGAGCTGACAACATATATTTTGACAAATACTAATCAAACAGTTGAATAAAGTTCCCTTCCTTTCTTTTCTTCTGCTGTCCTTCCTCTCTCAACAAATTTCAAAGCAGAAATGAAGTTTTTTTAGTATATTATAGACCTGTTTTTGGTGAGTTTGCAGATAAAGAAAAACAACCCCTATACTGCCTTACATTCTGTAACATTTTGCAGGTAATTATCAGAAACAGACCTTGTAAGGGCAGAATTCACTTCCTTGAAATCTGTCTTTTGGGCAGAATCCAAAAGCTAAGGGACCAAAATAAGGAAATCAATTCCTGCCAACAGGTCCCTGAAAAGCCCTGGCTAAATGAACTGATGTAATCTCAGCCCGAGACTTGCAGGCGGTAATGATGAGGGAATTCTCATTACTCCCAGAATCTTGAGGAAAGGGAAGGAGATGGAGTGAAACACTCTAGCAGTTCCAGCTGGTAGAAGTCAAAGATTACTGATAAGGCATGGACGGAGCCAGTGTTTTGTTGCTTGAGCTTTAGCTATGCGTCTTACACTGCTTCACTCAGACCCCTGGTGACACAGAACTGAGGTATGACTATCAATCTTATTTGCCCCCAAACAGATAGTGAAACAAGGACAAGAAATTGGAGCGATTAGATGGATAGATTTTTTTTTAACGAGTAAAAGAATACTTCCGTGTCTGAACCTTCTAACATAGATCCCAAATCCCATTGAATACTCAAGGGGAAAAAATGTCTAAAAATCTAGTATTTATTTCAATGAAAATAAATGTATTTCAAAACATTTTGTAGGAAGTAAAAGGCTTTGCCTTATTTCTCGTTTATTATGCCATAAGAAATGTTGAAGAGAAAGGAAAAGTTAACTGTTTTGGATTTCTTAATCATTTAAGCTGGAAAATACAAAAGGTAAATTCCCTTCTTGTCATCTCCCTGCTGTTCCAAATTGCTACATATACTGTGGCTATATAATCCACTGTTATCTAACACTTAGAGAAGGTTGGCACATCTGAATAAGAAGAAACGGATCTTGATCAGTACATTTATCTAGGGTTGCAAGCAGATGGTCAAGAAGACTCATATGCACAAATATGTAGAAGGTTGTGTACTTTCCAGAAACGGAGGAAGCAATCTATTCATTTTTATTACATGTTTGGTATATTATAAAAACGTGGATGAAATCAGAAATGCTAATCTGGAAAGAGGCAAGTCTCTTCAATGTAATGACCAGAAAAGTACTTCTATCTAAACTTAACAAAAAACAAAGCCATAATAATACTATGAAAATATTATGTTAAATTTTGAAAATAATATTTATTCTGTTTGAGTACATAAATCTGAGTTCATTGATATATATTCCACAAGAGTGATATATTCTAAATTCATTCCTGACTACTCATACTGAGTAATTTTTGTCCATTTCAGCCTATAAGTACATCACAGGTAGCCCACCCAATATCCGGAGGGTATTTCTCAATTTCTCCTGACACCTAACTAGGAGCACTCATTCAGTCCATTTATAATTTCTTACATTCATCACATGACTATTTTGTTCCTTCATTTCTCTGGTGACATTCTCAACTCAAGTTTTCCAGACATTTGGTTTCATCATATATTACAGCCATCTCATACCTATGCTGGATCTTTCTATTGCTCTCTATATGATTATATTCCATAATTTAATATTAATAAAAATTACTGGTGAACTATTGATTTTGAAAAGACAGACTTTCATTTTTGGAAGAAGCTTGGAGTCATCCAGAGAGTTTTTTTCTTGAGGAAAATTCAATCTACACTTTTGTCTTTTTAATTCTGGGCCAATTCATCATTTATTTTTACTTTTCCTAGATGCTGTGTGTATGTGTGAGGGTGTGTGTACAGTATGTGTGTATGTATATAAATGCTCACAAATGACACATATACTGATGAAAACAATTTTTGTCTAAATAGATAGGTTGCCCATCTGACCATATCATAATCTGGCAATGTTCTTCATCTACTTGTCCTTTCACATATGGATGTTTAGGTCATCATTATACATGTATCTGTTCTAGGATATTTTAGAAAAGTCTAGGCTTTGATACAACGTGCATGAGGCCATCTTAAAATGGAGGATCCTGAGGATATTTATCATATTCATCTGAAAAGTGAGGTAGCACAATGCATAAAATGCTGAGATTAAGACTGGGGAAATTGGGTTCAAATTATGCCTCTCATACCTATTAGTCATATAATTCTGGAGAAGTCACCTAACTTCTCTTCTGTGTTTCTCAAGCAATTTCAAATCATGATGAAATTGGGAAAACATTGGATTTGGAGTCAAAAGACCTCATCTGAATCCCACTGTAATACTTATTGCCTGTGTAACCTTACACTGTTTCTCCCCTTTCTCCCCACATGAGCCCTGAGGTCCATTCCAACTACAGAAGTCTGATTTTATGACCTTCCAGGTCTTTTCCAAATCTAAATCCTATTGTTCTCTGATCTATTATGTCACAGATGTTTATTTCATTTATAAAGTCATACTCCAGAAATTCATATTAAGCCAATGTAAAACCAAACTAATCTGTTAAAAATTAATGCTACAGTTGTTTGTGGATCAAATGTTAGTAATCATTTAACCAATAAGCATTTATTAAGTACATACTATGTGCAAGGCATTCTTTTAGGTTCTAGAAACCATTATCACAATTCTATGTATCATATAAAAATAGTTTCCCTTGCATAGGAAAATGCAGTCTGAAAATTGGGTAAAATAATTTTAAAATAATAACAGAGAGAACAACATTTCTTCATTGGAAAATAATAGTGAATTCTCTATTCATCTCTCACAACACAAAAACATGTACTGTAAATGGGTAGCAGAGCTACAGGGGATTTGATGAATCAACAGTATTTGCTCTTTATAATCTAAGGCTTCAAAAATCCTTCCTTTAGGGGGAAAAACATGGAGAGAAAGTGAGAGAGCAAGATCAGTTTTTTTATAAATTATTCAACAGAAAAAAATCTGATACTCCACCATCTGAATTTTCATTTTTGTCTCTATTCTCTGCTTGGATAGTTCCCCTGGCCCTGGTGTTAACCTCAGAAAATAGTTCCATCTGGTCCCAACTGTTAAAGTGCTAGAGACCTCTGTTGAACAGTATCTCCTTCAAAATTGCAAAGTGTTCTAACTCCCTGATATTGGAAAACAGTAGACTGGAAAATTATAGGAGATTGGTTTCTACAGACCCCTGTTTACAACTGCAGCTAGTAACTAGACAGTTTCAACTCAGACTGCAGCAAGTAGCAAAGGGGGAAAAAAGTCTAGTTTGCTCTCTAAATAGATAGATAAGAAAAAGGCTAAAAGGCATTCGGTAATAACTTTTAGCATATCATTTCTTTCTTCTTGGATTGTTATTGTTTTCCAGGGACAATCAGCTAAGGTGCCATGAAGAGAGACTAAAACCTTTCCTAGATTTAATAAAAATATTATGAGCAGAGGAAATTATTCAAGCAGTAATGAAATAACAAGGAATTACTATTTTAAAAAATCTTCATAATCAGATACTGCTTTTATCACATCAAATGCATTAAACTTCTCTGAACCGATGTCCTTTTCATCCTAATATACTAAATTAAATATCTGTTCCTTGTAGAATTTGATTCATCTAAACTAGATTAAAATGAAATCGTGTACAAAATCAATTTCACTTAAAGTACAATAATCCTAACCCACTGAGGCCCCCTTCTAGTAATCACAATAAATATGACTTTCTCCCTTGGTTCTTCCCTAGTTCTCTGCAAAAGGCATAATTTTATGACCTTGTACACCTTTTATGTATTGAATTAGAGTACCACAGAAAGAACCAAAAGGCATACATTTCCACAGTCCTCTAGGGTGTTCAAATAAAGAGAAGTTGTTTTTTTTTTTTAAATGGGGATTGGTATGAACCTGGAGGGATTTCTTGATTTAAGAAAGAATGATAAATATTTAAGCTGTCTTGGGGGATTATACTGACACTGGATCTTGGGATTACCTCTGGTATAAAACTCAGAGGATTTGGCATCTTGTCAGGAAATTGGGGAAAAGCATTCTTACATGATGATAATCATAATTTTACAAGTCTTCCAAAATTTAAGAAATAAAAAGGAACAGAAAAACGACAACAACATAATATTGTGTGTGAGAGAGAAACAGAGACAGAGACAGAGACAGAGACAGAGACAGAATTTGTAGGGGAGAGGGACCTGTGTGCTGGCAAGTTTTATCACTGTATATGGAAATAATAATTTTCATTAGAAAATCTGAAATTACCTTTCAATTAAAAAGGAAATTATTCATTCACAACCTATTTTCATTTATTTAATACCACATATATGTTACCTTTTAAGACACTAAACTTAAATTCTATTTTTTAAAAAGTCAGATAGAAACAAGAACAGAATTTGTTTATATCTCAGTGAACTTACAGAGTAAAAACTCTGGCCAGGGCTGTAACTCCCACAGGGCAAGTGGGGGCAGCTTCCCCAAGGTGCATCCTGGAGAGGAGTAGTGGAGGAAGGAAGTCAGGGAGCCCCAAGGAGTCCCACTCACCCCATGGGAGTTACGATCATCAGGATGACAAATCTGACCAGAGTGGCCACAGAAACTGGAAGTGGGCTACGTACATATGGTGGTTACATCGCTCACGTCCGGGTTCCATGACTACTCCGGTAAGCCACTCATAACATTTTCTTTCAGCAATACTTCCCCACCCTGACCCGTTGGGATCAGATACTCCTCCACCAGGTGCTGGGAAAGCTATCCTAATGATGACATTATGCGGAAATTCATAATTAAATCACAAATATTTCTGCTGTACTCTTTATGCTATATAAGAACAGATTTTTAAAAAAAGATACTGTACCAAACATTTTTAATTGGAAGAAACACTTTGCTGTGGCTAGAAGCACAAAGATGATTTATACAAATTTGAGAAGATATTTTTCAATTAACAAATTAACAATCATTTTCTAAGTGTCTACCATGCACTACCTATATACACTTTCCAAAAGGAATTCCAGCATCTACAAATGTAGCTGATTGGATTCAATCATTTTAAACCAAAAGAGATTATCTACTCTGACCTTACTCACATAAGTAGATGCCTTTGTTTAAAAAACAATAATAAAAAGTAGGAAGAAAACACTTTCATGTGGAAAGATACTTTTTACATCAAAATATTTTCATCAGTCCATTTTTTGGGGGTATTTCTAGCCTGAACAAATGAATCATAAACACTGAGCTCTAAATGAAGTCATTTCTCTTGGTATAATCTCAAAATGAAAAGGAAATAGAGCCAATAGAATATAAGGAATTTCAATAAAATATTAATGAAAGCAAATGTTTTGTGCTTGATATACTAATAAATTTATAATAAAAGAACACACCAATTAGGCATAATATTTGAGTTCAGGCTTAGGTTAAATTGTGAAAAAAGAGTTTGTCTTCAGCAGCCTTCTGCCTTTGGTGCTCTCTTCTCCTTTCATTCATTCCTCTTCAGAGGAAATATCCTCTGGCCCAACTTATTGAACTGGAACTTGCTCCTAATTACCAGTCACCAACAAAATGGAGCTGATGTCAAAGTGTTGAGTAGGAAAAACAAAAACAAAACAATATATTAACCCTCCCTGGAATATTTGCAATGAACAGTTCAACAACCAAAAGAAGTATTCCTGATACTACAATTCTAGTCATCACAAAGAGACAGATGATGGATCCTTGCTTTCCATTTTTATTTATTTTTATGGTATAGGATGAGAAGGCCTTCCACGTGTCTTTCATAGGATCACAGATATAGAGATGGAAAGTACCTAAGAAGTCACTTAGTCCAAGGCCCTCATTTTAAAGTTGAAGAATGGAGACCCACACAGGCTAAGTGACTTGGCCAAGGTCACAAAGATATAAAATGCACCACAGAGACAACTACTTATACATAAGCATATTCCTTTACAGTAATGGATTTCAAACTATTCAGACAAAGCTTAGACGTAAAGACCTGAGAGATATGGAAGAAGACCAGACATAGAAGAAAATGGTCTCGATTATTAACTATCACCCATTAAGATGCATAAAATGGGAAGATGTATCTAGATGTACTTGAAACATCTTACCAGGAATTTTAAGGTGCATATGAAAATATGTATCTTTAGTTTTTTGATTAAGAAGCTGACACTTTGAACAACTGCCATGACAACTAAGGAAGTAGCTGTTCTCTTTGGCCAGTGCTGCCTTTTATCTTCCCCTTGCTCCTTTTCTCTCTCTCTTTTTTTCTCTTGATGCTCAGTGTCATTTTATCTTGCCACTGGGCTTTGATAGACTCACTATATACTGAATGGCTGGAGGATAGTAGAGTTTTAAAGTTTAACTAAAATTTATTGGTTTTCTTCCTCATCTCAAAGGATCCTTATCTACATAACAATAAGAACTATTCAAAGGCAGTTGGCTGGAAATGCTAATGTCATTCATTTTCAAAGAATTTCAGTGGTTTTTGTGCCAAAATACTGTTTAAAGGTATTTTAAAGCATATAAAAATAAGCAATAAGTGTCAATCTAGGAGGGAAATGTTTCATTACGATTTTGCATGAAAAATAGTAAAATTGGTATTACTTTTAAGAATTTTATATTTCATACAATATTTATTTCTTAGCATATTCTCATTGTGTGACCAACCCTCTGCAAATCACCTAAGGTTTCAGGATTCTAGGTAATGACTGTAAGTTGAAGAAAAGGTATCAAACTGCATGGATAGAGAATGTTTTCTTATTGGAGAGTTCCCCATATCAAGTTTTACTGCTCCCATTTTGCAAATGAGAAAACTGAAACTCAAATAGGTTAAGAAATTTGCTCTTGTTATATAATTAATATATGATAGTACTGGAGATCAAGCCAAATCTTACTTTGAAAACCTGTGCTATCTACTAATATTCAAAAAAAGGATTATATCTTCAGTCAGACTACAAATTCCTTGAAGTCAAAGATCACCTTTTTTTTCTTCCTGTATGTGAATGCAATGCTATGTCCATGATAGGTATTCAACAAAAACCTTTGAATTAATCATTCTGCCAGAGAATTTGGATTGATCACATTCATGCTTATTAAAGACAGCATTGCAAAGATTTTAAGCAATGGTACACATGTCCAAGGACTTGAGAATTGTCCATCTTGCCTGTCAAACCTATTACTGGCCCCTCTCAACCCTTAAAATTTTGTTCATTTTTTTATCACCCTCCCACTCTCTCAACCATCAGTCACAACCCTGCATAACCTGCTGCCCTTATGCTTTCCTAACTGTTCTTTATCCACTTCCAATTAGATTGTAGCAACAAGGTCACCATTAAGGATGGCAGAAGTTGATGTGAAGGGAAGAGCAGCAGGTTATTGGTTAAACCCTAAATGTTAGGGCTCAACAAATACCAAGAAGTTCAAAAATGCTGATGTCTGACCAAATACAGGTATCTTTTTAATTTCTTTAAATGTAATATAAGAAAAAAAGGTCAACAATATTCATGCTTTACCACCTTCGAAGAAATAATATGAAATGTTAATAGACTGCTTTAAAGTCAAAGTTATTTTTAAAATACTAAATAAATAAAAAGTATTATTAAATTCTATTGTTAAGAGCAACAATAAGAACCAGTTCCATCAGGACAATAATTAGATATTTTACAATTAAATACAAAAATGAATTTGAAATCTCATTCTTTTTAAAATTTTGGGATGGGGAAGTTTGAGTAAATATTTTAAATAACCTTTTGAGGTCACTTTAACAAAATCTGTATTTTTTTCATAGACAACAAACCACTGAAAATCTCTTTTTTTCCCATTTTCAACATGGTACATCAAATTGTTCATTTAACATCTAAAATGTAATGGTACAAAACAGACAACTTCCAACTCTGATATTATGCTTTACTCATGAAAAAGTGAAAATAGAGTTTAATAAAGTCTGAGAACTTGTTGATTCTCACATTATTAACCACATTCAATTCATTAAAGACACCAAAGTATTTTTCATTAAGATTTAGCGAACCCATTTCTTTAACAAGGCCTCCAAACAAATTCCAGTTACACAAAGAGCTATTTTCAGTTACATTTTCTTCATCCTTAACATTTTATATTTAATGACAATTTTGAACTTTCTTTATTATAATTCTGAATATTAAAAAAACGCTTCCTGTTTCATACTTGATATTCATTTTTAAAGATTTCAAAGTACTTAAGACTTGGCTGCTAATCTGCTTTTGATTATTGAATCACATTTTCAAAGAAGCTTTTAATGAATATAACAATATTTTCTTAGATATTTCTTGTCTCACTAGAAACATGATACCTTTGCTCTCTCCAAAGATACAATTATTTGTAGTGTCATCACCATTTTTGAAGATAATATCAACTGTCTTTTTCTCACAAGTGCCACAGAACATTTATACAGAGTTAAATACATTAGATATGCAGTCAAGTCATAGCTTTTGGCATACATGCAAGGCAGTGGTTATATAGAAAAATTGCAGTAAATAGGAAATTATCCATTTTTATCCTTTTTTTGGGGTATAAACACGTTGACTTTCTTTGCCTTGAACATAGCAAGTACTTGATAAATGTATAGAAAATATTTGTACTATTAAGCTGAATTTATAATTCTGAAAGCAAAATAATGATGTGACACCAAGACCAGACTCAGTAGGATGGAGATATGTTGTACAAATTCTTCATTCGACCTGCTTGACTTCTCCCTGATAACTCTACTATATACCAGGAAAGGAGAAGGTCTCTCTTCTTTTTTTCTATGTAAGCTGTCATTCTGATTACACATTTTCTTCCTGGCAGGAGAGTAATTAAATCTATTCATTTTAAGGAACTATTCATTTGCTGAATTGTGGTATATTGGGATTAAGAATGAGAAGTGCTAATATCAAAGGATTTAAAGAGATTAGGTGATAATGTCAACAATAACCTAAAAGCCAACCTTGCCAAGGATAAACTATAATATGAATCTGACAGTAGTTGAATGTAATAATGGAAATGAGACCTAGCCCATGTGTCCAACGTCTAAACAAAATCAATTCATTGACTCAAACATTAAATTTTATGTTTAGATCTTTTTCTACTTTGGAAAGCAATTCTGAAAAAAAAAAGCAAATCCAAGCAAAACAGGACCTGTGGTTTTCAGATTAAAAATATACTATGCATGTATATTCAGGTGAAGTCATGGGCCATGAATTTTTAGATTTCAAATGCAAAATAAAGTTTTATTTCAACTGAAATAATTATTTTATCTACTTCAAATGACAACTCCCTCCACCTCAAGCTTGAATGAATACTTCCTAGCTCAACATTTTCAAAAGATGATCACCATGGAATATTAACATGGAAAAATATTGTTATCTGACCCCTTATTCACTTGAAATGTAAATAAAAAGTTTTCCCCAGGTTTGTTTAAAAACAACTCATGCTTATAATTGTGAAATGCCTTTATCTCAGTACTTCTTTACACTAACTTGCAAGTATTCCTCTACAAATTCTTCACCTCTCTAATTGCTCCTCCTCAATCTTCATTGTATCTTCACCATATTTTCTTAAAATAGTTGTTCTCTAAGAGTCAATCCTTCACACTTTTCTCTCCCCTCTCTCCAACCATTCACTTGGCAATAGCATTTACTCCCATAGCTCAGGCAACCTTCTTTTTGCACATTATTCTCAGAAGTGATTCTCTAGGCTTGTCTTCCATGAGTTAAAACCTGCATCACCAACTGCCTGCAGAATATCTCTGCCTGAATGTCTGACAAGAGTTTTAAATGGAATATATCCATAACCAAGTTTATTATTTTATGCCCTAAACTTTCAGCCTAAGGTATATATTCATTGTCTGAATTGTGGGATTATCTTTGGCTTTTTCCTTTCTTTAACTCAAAACCTAAACAATTACCAATAACTTTTTTTTATTCTATTGCCAAAATATCTCAAACAGCTTTGAAATCTTTTTTTCCCTACTCAATGCCATGTCCCCTTTACTAGGTCCTTTCACAAGACCTTATTAATATTCAACTGCCCTACGGCAGTAACCTTTTATAGGTCTTCTTCTCTTCATTTTCTCCTTACGCAAATTTAGCTTTCCTAATACTTCCAAAATACTCTTATCTGTCTAACAAAGAGATCAAAAAGAGAAAGAGTACATTAAAAAGAAGCAAAAATGACCTCCTACAATGCAGCAAAGAACAAAGCATAGATGATGTTCCAGCAAAGAATATGGGTAAGCAGATAGGCAGGAAAACCAGAAGAAATCAAAGGCATAAGATGAGAACATAAATATGATGAGGAAGTTGCTAATAGTATTAAATTCAATGAAGTTCATGTAGAATGAGGCAAAGAGCCAAGTGCTTAGCAATTAACAGATCATCAGTGACCTTGGAGATAGCATTTTCATTTGAGTGATGAGTATCCCATATATTAAGGAATTAAGAATTTAGTGGTAAGGAAAGAGATGGAGTCAATGAGTAAAATAATTTTTTTCTAGGAGTGGAAACAAGGAGAGAGACATAATATGAAAGAAGATGTTTTACAGATGGATGATACAAATATTTTTGTAATAAGCAAAAATAAGCCAGGAGATAGGATAAGACTGATAATGGGAGAAGGGTAATTATAGAGATAATCTGCTTAATAATTGTAACAATGGCTAACATTACTATGGTTCTTTAATGTTTGTAGAATATTTTATGAATATTAATTCATTTTATCCTTACAACAACCCTGGGAGGTATATACTATTATTATACCCATTTTTACAGAGAAGAAATTGAGGCAGATAGAAGCTATATGACTTGGACACAACTATTATCTTGGAGGTCAGATTCAAAGTCAGGTCTTTCTGACTCCAGAATTGGAATTTGATGGGATCAAGGAAACATAGAAAGATTGATGTTGATAAGAAGAAAGGTCCAAAGAGAATGAAAGAAAATCTGTACTAGAAGAGTCATGAAAAGCCATCTAATATAACCTTGCCTGAAAAAGTACTTCTTTATAAGATCCCCAGGTAAGTAGCTTAGGATCTTTCTGAAGACCTATCAAGAGAAGGAACCCAACATATCTGATGGGAGTCCACACTATATTTGGGTAGCTTTAATCAATAGAAAGTATGTCAAAATTAAATTGTATTGCTCATATCTGCTATTTCTGTCTTGTTGTGAAGTCCAGTGCTTCTCCTACAGTATAAAGCTTCAGATTTTTTAAGAAAACTATCAGATCCACTTGCTATTACGTCTTCTCCTGACTAAAAATCTCTAGTTCCTTCAACTAAAGAAAGGAACTAGTAGCTTCTTTGTTTCTCGTTTGTTTGTTTTGATACTATGGACCTACTCTTCTGGATTTACTCCAGGATACTTACATTTTCTAAGATATATAACTGCAGTTCTCCAGATGTGACCTTTCCAAGGTCACATATAACATAGATATTATCTCCCCAGTTCTGAATTAATGATCTCTCCAATTCAGCCCAAGGTAGCATTTGCCTTCTGTGTGTGTCTACTATATCACATTGGTGACTTATATTGAACCAAGTCCATGTAAACTCCCAGATGCTTTTCCCCACAAAAGGTAAATTTGTCTATTCACAACCTCTCCCTTTTTCTCTCTATAAAGTAACTGTTGGGAATTCAAGTACAGAATGTATTTATCCCTATTATATTCCATCTTACTGTATTCAACTCATTGATTCAATATAACTATCATAAAAATATTATGGAACTATCACTCCATGCTTTGTGACATCTACAATTCTGACAAATATGATATTCATACCACCATCTAAATTTTTAAAAGTTAAGGCCAAAGACACATCCCTAATGCAATTCATGAGAGATTCTACACTTTGGGTTCATTTAACAAGTTGCAAATCCACTTAATGTTATCATCTAGCCTATATTTCTCACCCTAGAACAAAGTATCAGAGACCTTATTAAATGCTTTACTGAAAATGAAGGGTACTATAATGTTTCCAATCTAACAGTCTAATAACTATTTCAAAAAAAAAGAAAATGTGATTAATCTGGCATGACTTATCCTTGATAAAGACATGCTACCTTTTAGTGATCACTACATCTCTTTCTAAATACGCACAAAGCGTTCCTTTAAAAAATTCTAGAATAATCACTAAATGTCAAACTCATTGACTGGTGTACAGTTTGCACAATTTATCTTCTTCCTTTTTTGCATAATTAGACTATTCATCCTTCTCCAATCATCTAGCATCCTTTTATCTTTCAAATATTATTAATAGTATCTCAGACACCTCGTTAGGTTTTCTCTCAGAAGCCTATAATTAATACTATATTTATATATAAATATATATAATATATAATAAACTTATATTAATTAATTAACTTTCAGAGGGAGTTTGATACTGTTTTGCTATTATATATCAGAGACCTACATTTGAAAAAGGAAGCTATGTATTTCATCTCCTTTACAGATGAGGAAACTGAAGTACAAAAAATTCATAAGATTTGCCTAACATCCATCAGACACATTTAGGATTTGAACTCAGATCTTGTGACTCCAAATTCAAATTTTGTCATGCTGTATCTCTGCTCATTATTTTTTCCACAATTCTTTCTTTCCAGTCCAAATGTCAATATCTTTGAAAGAGAAAATAAATTAAATAATAAAGAAGTTCTACCTTCTCACTGTTGTTCTTTATCATCAGCCCATTAACTATGTCCATCCATTCTTTGATGATACTCTCACTATCTGAACAAAGGAAAACCAACCAGAACAAAAAACACATCAATGCAACAAAAACAAATAAAAGGAAACAAAAAAACCCCACCTTTTTGCTGCCCATTCTGAGCTTTAGTAATCCTGACACAGTTCTTAGAGTATGAAAAAAATTTTTTGTATTTGTTTTACAAGATCAAAAGAAAAGCAGCCTAGAAGAAATTTAACAACATAAGAAAAACATACTTCATTGAAATTTGTCATATTTATACTTAGAAACACATGAGGCTAAATATTACTTTTGTGCTTGTAATTATCTAAAAATAGTGAATATTTATCCCCCACTCCCAGTCTCTGAATTAAAGGGACATTTCCTTCTTTCCAAAATTTCCAAATTTCCAAAAACAGCTAAATAGCCACCAATTAAAACAGCTGACTTCTACCTGTTGCTGAGTATTTCTGAGCAAAACTGTTAGGTATAATAGGGACCCACTTCACCTACACTGAACCAATTCTGTCTAAAAAAGAAAAATATTTTTAATCTGCTAGCGGACATCATTATTAGGCTTCTGAAATTAGTATCTCTGAATGAACAGAACAAATGCATGGCCTTTTATTGTTAAGTGCATGAAGCATTCACACATTTTATTCCCCGTTAAAGTGGTTCTTACATTGCTAACCTTTTTCTCTTTAGGCTGGCAGTTGTTTCACCAGTATATGCACTACATTTATGTATAGTGATTACTCAGAACAATCAAATCAATGACAAGGTGTTGAGAGCTTCTTCACTCTTGGTCAGCACTATAATTGTCACTTAGTAAATTACATAGAGACATCATTTTGATGTTTGATAATATTTCCACATTCAGGAACACTGTCTCAGTGCCAGTTAAGAATTTTGCTACCTTGAATATCTTTCAAAAAGTCTGCTGTTTGGAGGCAGCTAGGTGTTTCAGTGGATTAAGAGCCAGGCCATGAGAGGGGAAGATCCTGAGTTCAAATTTGTCCTCAGACATTTCCTAGGTGTGTGACTCTGGGAAAGTCACTTACCCACCTTGCCTAGCCCTTACCACTTTACTGCCTTAGACTATTAGAGTATTGTTCTAAGGCAGACAGTAAGTGTTGTTGTTTGTTGTTGTTTTTTTTTAAAATATGGTCCTATGTACTAGAGATGCCCATGTACTATTTAGTTTTTGCCTCTAATAATTTTTTTAAAAACCCTAATCACCAGATTATCTTTTCTTTTAAGGGATGCAGAGAGTAATCAAGATATTAAAAGCTCCATATCTTCAGAATCCTTCTTTCCACTTCATCCTAGCCAAGAGACGTTTCCTCTCTGGAGACTTTCCCTCCAAGGAACAGTACTGTATAAAACAAATCCCACCAGACTAACTAACAGAGGAAACAAGAGCCACATTACTAAATCTGAACTGGAGAAATCAGATATTAATAGGTAAAACCTCTCCTTTTCTGTCTTAAATGCATCTCCCCAGGCTGAAGAGAATACCATTAAAATGTTACTGGATATTGTGGATTTTTTACATGACAAATTTGTAATAAAGTTTTAAATACAATGAAAAAGATGAAGGTGTGAGGGACTCTAGGTTATTTTTTTCTCTTTTTCATACTAAAGAAAGAAAATTTTTGAAGTATTAGTAGAACTGGGGTGGGGAGGAAAAAAGGGGGACTTACCCAAGAATAGGCATTTGAAGAAAAGCAACAGCCAGCATATACTTTACCCAAAACAAAGGTTTCTTCAGAGTTATTATAAGGAGAACAGTAGCCATTTATTTCCCACCTCACAAAGATTATAATATGTGCTTACAATGAGAACTTGGTCAAATATGATGAAGGTTATTATTAATAATAATAGTAGTAAAATTATTAATATTATTAGTATGAGGGAGCTTTGCATGCCATCAAGTACTACATAAATGTATTATTATAATTAAGACTTTACATTTGTATGGTATGAATGAAATCACATTTACAAAGTACTTTCAAAGAATCCATAAATCCAAAGCCAGGAGGGAACACAGAGGCCATGGAGTTCAATACTATCATTTTGGAAATTAAAAAAACAAAACAAAACAAAAGCAAAAAGTGTATAAGTGACTTGCCCAAAATCACAAAGGGATTAAGACGCAAAGGTGAGATTTCATCGTAGATGCTCTTGTTTCTAAATGCAATATTCTTTCTCTTGTCTCATGATGTCTTTATATATTATGCTTTAGCATTCATCTCATTTGATTTTAACTCTGATACTTTGATAAAAATAAAGGAGGTATAATTCCCAGTTTACAGATGAAGAAATTGAGACTCAAAGTCCCACAGGTCCAACAGCTAAGTGACAGTCAAGACCAGAAGTGAAGTCTTCTGTATCTTAGTTCAACTACTCTTTTCACCAAGAGACCCAAACAAAACCAACAAAAGAAGCTGTGCATTTGAATTTATGGAATCTATAGCACTTGAAATTTTCATGGACTATCAAAGAAGCAATATAGTAAATACACTGTTTTTAATAGTTACCAAATTATTAAATCTAAATAAAATATTTTAAAGTTTTCCACTCCTGGAGGGTCAATATTACACAAGCTTTTGAGTGTATCACTTCAAACTCTTGAAATTTCTAAATAAAGATATACCTATGATTCAATACATGTTTCCAAAGTTTCTGAAAAAAAATTCAAAATCTGATATAATTTCCTAAAGAGTAGAATTTACTATAAAGATAGATTCCTTCTAAGGTCATTCATATGCTAATGTACAAGAAGGATTGATTATATAAAGAATTTTACTTAACAGATGAACCCATGGCAAAAATTCTAAGAAAAGTATTATATGGTTTGTTACCTGGGATTTCATGGTGTAGGATCTTTCTCTGCTTTTGTGAATTTTAAACATCCATAACTTATAGATGCTGGATCCAGGGCTCAGAAAGTTTGAGTGATTTACTCAAAAAAAAAAAAAGATATTCATATTCAAACAGAGAGTTAATTTGAGAGACAGAATTTGAACTCAGAATTTCCTGTCTCCAAGACTACTGCTCTCTTATTCTACATTACTTTCTTTATTAAGATTAAATTACTTAATATAGGCAATTAACAGTTATTAAGCATTTATAATGTGTACAGCTCTGAAATAAGTACTACTAAAAAGTTAAACTGTATTAAAGTAATCAGTGTAATTATAGTAACAGACTTTGCCACATACCTTGTATATTATTAAATGATTAATAAAGATATACTTCTGAGCGGATATACTGCCCCACAAAATTAAGAGAGACTTGGACTTGAAGTAAAAAAGCCCTGATCAAATTTCACCCTGTGACAATTACTAGCCATTTTAGCTTAAGTAAGTCATTTAACCGCTTCAAGGTGCTGACAATGTCCTAAAACAATTATTGTTATAAGTTATAAACAGGTGCAATCAGCCTTGGTGGAAGGCATTTCCAAACCAAATCAATTTCGTGTTCTTAGACAGTGAGATAGATAGATAGATAGATAGATAGATAGATAGATAGATAGATAGATAGATAGACAGACAAATGGATAGATGGATGGATGGATGGATGGATGGATGGATGGATGGATGGATGGATGGATGGAAGGATGGAGACATAGAAGATAGATAGATACATACATACATACATACATAGAGAGATAGAAAGATAGAAATAGACAGGTAGATGGATAGATAGATGTGTATTTACATACATACACATATACATACACATATGCATTTATATATATGTATATATATAAAACCATAAGATTTACAAAATGCTTTCCTCATAATAAAATAACCCTCTGAGGTAGATTATGAAAACTACACTATCTCCATTTTATGGATGGGAAAATAGAGGCTTAGAAAGCTTAAGGGACTAATGGAACAGGGTTTCAACATCAAATCTCCTAGTGCAAAGTCATATGTTTTCCCCCCTCATTTTACCACAAAGCAATAAGTTAGATCTTTGAAGAAGACAGTGTTGAATTGGTATTTATGATGTCATTTGAATTCTCTGAACGAAAAGATGTAATATGAAGGAGCTTAATACTGTTAGCTTTTAGTATTCGCTTATTATTCTCTGAATGGGAAGCAGAAAGGATTGAATACATCTGTGAAGAACATGGTCTTCAACACACATTAGTTGATGCTTAAATTTGAGACCAAAAGAAATCCCCTGGTACCTGCTCTAGCCCTGTGCTGTGAACCTGAGCTGAAGACAGGATTTGCTCTTTGTAAGTGCAGACATTTCTTAGGTGGCGTGTGTGGTCTCTATGGGGGATGAATCAGTTGTCATGGGTACTTTCTGTTTACAATCCCACAGAGTGGTGTTGGCATCTGCTACAAACAAGGGCCAGAGAAGAGGGAATGCAGGCAGCCTCTTGCTGAAAGCAAAATGCTTGGAAATAGATAGCCAGAGGATGAAAAAGCTGCAGGAAAACAGGAATTGTGGGGGTGGGAGTGGAAAAGGATCAGAGAGGATCAGAGGATTTTAAGGGTTAGAATTCATCTTAGTCCAACCCCCTCATTTTACAGATGGGAAAACTGCATAGCAGACTATCACAATCTTTTACATATAGGATACATTGAATAATACAGAGAGAGAGAGAGAGAGAGAGAGAGAGAGAGAGAGAGAGAGAGAGAGAGAGTGAGAGAACTGCCTATATACCTGAATATAATGTGGGTTTTTTTTGTTTTGTTTTTGTTTGACTGGGAGAGCAAAGAACACAAATGTATTTAATTTGTTTGAAAATACAATCTCTCATTTATTTTTCCTTTGGGTAGCAAAATTCATTGTTCATGTGTTAAGAAACCGCTATGGATATGGGTGTGTTTGGTTGGAAACAGTGATTTGATCTCATTGGATCCCAGAAAATTCCTATTTACCTCTATGATTTGTGGCAGGTCACATTAAGTCTCTAGGCCTCAATGTCCTCTTCTGTAAAATGAGAATGTTGGACAAGAAAGGCTCTGAACAGCCCTTCCAGCTCTAAATATATAGTCCAATAATATCAGATGAAGTATATGGAGAAGGAAAGGGAAAGGAAATGGGAAGATGGTCAACATTTTTAATTTTAATAAAGTCACTGAACTCATTGTTATATTCTTAGCTGAAGTTAGAAGAGCTAGAGGTAAGATACTTCTGAGTTCTTCCTTTCTACTTGAACTCCTCTATTAGACTGCTATACTTCCAATGTAATTATGTGATGTAATTATAAAATGTCTCTTCTAATCTATTGAATCCCTCCCTCACAAAGGAAAACTCAATAAAAGGATTTCAACAAATTCCACCTAATGATTATCAAGGCACAGTTTCTTCCAGGTTTCAAAAAGTAAAGTTTTATTTTAATTAAAGCAACAGAAGATTCTAATCTGCCAAAATAATGTTTCTATTATAGAAATATCTGACAATTATCCGAAGAGCACTTACTCATTCACAAGTTTATTTATCATATATCCAAAGTTGTCATTAAATTCTCATTCTATATTCCATATGTCACATATAATACCTCCAATTTATATACATATCACAATAATGATTGTTGCTCTCCATCTAGCTATACTTACATCTTTAATAATTTTGTCCATTTAGTGAAAAACAATTTTGTTCAGAGCATTACAGATAAATGTCATGGGGGATTTAAAGATTAAAAATAATAAAAATATAATATTTGATTTAATGGAACTTAGAAGTAATAAGGGTGATACGATATAAAAACATATGTGATTATCATAATAATATAAGATACAAAATTAAAGATGTAAAAAACCCATAATACTGGTATCCCTTCCACATCAACATTTCCAATCACAGTTTCCATGTATCACAGGTTGGAATAAGAAATTAAATGGGAATTTTGGGTAAATTTTGCAAAAGCCACAGACCTCATATAAAAGCCAGCAGATTACACAGAAAAATTTTAGGAATTCAGAAATAATACATAACATATATGTATTGTATTATATAATATCAATATCATTTATCTTGATATCATAAATATACATAAACAAATTTTTTTACTGTAAACACCTCATAAAATATAAAGAAAAAATTCAGAATTCTTGGGTACAAAAGGAGAGCCAAAAAATTTTATGTGGATTTTCCAGATCATGCACTTTGTGTTGAAAGGATAGCTGTATGCTACAGGAGACCCTAACAAAGGTCATTACAGAAAAAGAGAAGGGAAAAGAAGGATCAGAAAATATATCATGGAAAGGGTGGCACTTCGGTCAGACTTTAAAGGAAAGTAGGTATTCCACATGTGAAGAGTGTAAAGATTATGTGTATACTCTGGGAATACAAAACACTGGAAGCAAACCACAGAGGGAGGGAAGTGCAAACTGTGTTGAGAGAGCAACCTAGTTGGGCTAGTGGGTAGAGCCCACTGAAGTTAAGGGAAAGAGAAGATAACAAGAGTTTATTGAGAATCTACTAAGTGTCAGACATGGTGTTATGACTGTTTTACTTCCAATGTAATTAATTATTATGTGATGTAATTATTTAACATCTCTTTTAATCTACTGAATCTCCCTCACAAAGAAAAACCAAATAAAAGGATTTCAATAAATTCCACCTAATGACCCTTACAGACACTTACTAGCCATATAGCATTGGGCAAGTCATTTAACCTCTATTTGTCTTGCAGAAGGAAATGGCAAACCATTCCAGTATCTTTGTCAAGACAGCCTCATGGACAGTATTGGCATGCTATGATGCACAGGTACGAAGAGTCATACAGGTCTGAGCAATAACAACTTCCT
>NC_058132.1:570122121-570131313 GCF_016433145.1 Gracilinanus agilis | reverse complement strand
AGAAGGAGAAGGAGAAGGAGAAGGAGAAGGAGAAGGAGAAGGAGAAGGAGAAGAAGGAGAAGAAGGAGAAGAAGGAGAAGAAGGAGAAGAAGGAGAAGAAGGAGAAGAAGAGAATATTATAATAGTCCTGACGTTTGAAATTCCACTCTCCAACCAAAATTGTCCAATATCTTCCTTTAAAATAAATTGGTGACTCCATTATACCTCAGAGCATTATGAGCTAACAAGCCATACTTCCAATCTGTTTTGTTCTTTATATACGACAACCATCTTAGGCCACTCAGATTAGTCTCTGGTTATAGAGCAGTATCTCTAGTATCTCTATACTTTCCCAGTTCACTGTTGGGAACATCATCAATATCAAATAAAAAGAGCTAATCTCTAGCTAGAAGAATTGAATCTAAAAGACAAAAAAGTTTGATTTTATAAATTTATTTAGTGTCATTTGTATCACTCAAATTCATTTTAATTAGTAGTAAGAATAATATAATAATAATGAATAGCTAGCTTTTATATAGCACTTTCTGGTATGCAATTTTATATATTTTATATATTTTTATATATTTACATGTGTTTTAAATATAGGAGCTGATTTCATCCTCAAAAAAATGCAGGAGGTAGGTAATCTTATTATTCTCTTGTTACAAATGAAGAAACTGTAAAGGTAAATGACATAATCAGTGTAACACAAGTTGAATGTACTTTGAGGCAGGATTTGAACTCGTCTTCCTGCTTCCAAGTCTAACCATCTTTCACTGTGCCACCTAGATCTCTCTTATTAGCTGCTTTTATTAAATTTTCATATTTAACCTACTCTTAGGAGAAACAAATAAAAATTTTATTATAAAATTGTCTTCCTTTAAGAAACTGAAACCAAAAAACATCTTTAATTGTAATTTCTAAATATGGAAAAGTTTTGTTTTTTACTTCCTACCCATTAACCTAGGATGTTCACGTTTTCTAATTTTCATAATGCTGAGTTAAATTAGCTCTTGGCCTCATAATAAAATTAATAATGGAATCACAGAGGAAAAAATGTTCAGTCATTCAGATTCTACCCAAGCTGCTTATTTATTCTTTTTGAAAAAGGAACATTTTAAAGTGCATACTATGTGTAGAAAACTATGCTAGAGAGTATAATACAAAGAAAAAAATAAGTTTTCCCTCAGAGGGTTGAGAATCTATTAAATAGGATGACACCTGCACTGATAAACACTATACAAATATAGTTGGGCCAAGGACACATTCAAGAAAAGCACATTAGAAATATTTGCAGATTACTTTCGGAAAAAGGAATGAGGGAAGGTTTCCAGGAGAAAGTCAGAGTCTAACTACCTGGGGAGTCCCTGTCAATGAATGTTTAATCATAAAGTAATCATCACACTATGCTAGGGTCACTACATAATTATGAATAAGCCCTAAAGAATCTCTTGACACAATATATTTTCTATGAATAGTTACACCTTCCTGTACAAATGTACATCTCATATATACAAGACAAAGTTTGAAAATCAAAAGTAACATCACTGACATGACAGAAAAGAAAAGAATATGGGATTCAAACCCATCACCTCATTTTAAAATGGAGAATAATTTATCTGTAGAATGATGGTTGTTGTTTGGCTAAAATGAGACAATCTGTGAAAAGCCCTGTAAAAAATAAGCTGTTGTAATTACATTTCAATATTTTAACAATGTAATATTTCTGTTTTTGATATATAAATCCCCATGCTGTAAAGATGGCCTCTAGTTGTTGGCAGAGTCCTATAACATTCATCATTGATAAGTAAATTAGGGCATTATTTATATGGTGATTCTTACTATTCGAACTAATCCTTGTTTACTTAGAAGCTGGCAATTATCAAGGAGTTAGCCAATCAAAAGTTGATGAAAACAATTAGCTTTCATAATAAGACTATAAACACAAGTGGAATTTATTCACTTAAGCAAACTCTCTGTGACCTCCAGAAAGTAATATTAAAGAAACAACTTTTTGGGTCAATTAGAGAAAATGTTCACAGACTTACAATAGGAGTAACTGGGATTTTGATAGGCCTTTACCTACAAAACCAAGCAGCAAGAACTAGAAAGAAAAATTCCATTTAAAATGATTACAAACAGTATAAAATATTTGGACTTTTACCTGTCAAGAAGTATACTAACTATATATCCAAGAACTATATAAACACAATTACAAAGCATTTTCCACAAAAAGACAGATCGAAATAGCTGGAGAAATATTAAGTACTCATGTGTAGACCAAGTGAATGGAATAAAAATATTAATACTATGTAAATTAATTTACTTATTCTGTGACATACTAATCAAACCATCCAAGAATGGCTTCATAGAGCCAGGAAAAATAATTTTAAAATTCATCTGGAGAAACAAAAGGTTGATCATCAAAGGAATCAATGAAAACAAGTGAAGGAAGGAAGTCTAGTAGTACTAGATCTCAAACTATGCCAGTGTTAATCATCATAACAATCTACTACTGGATAAGAAACAGAGATGAAAGGGAAAGAAAAAGGTCCCATATGTACACAAATATTCATAACAGCTTTTTAATGGCAGCAAAAATTGGAAACTGAGGGCATGCCCATCAATTGAGGAATGGTTAAACAAATAGTGGCTTATGATTGTGATCAAATTTAAGAAATGACCCAAGTAGAAGGTTTCAGAAAAATCTGGGAAGACTTATATGAGCTGATGCAAAGTCAAATTAGCAGGACTAGGAGAACATTATACTCGGTAATAACAATATTATAATGACAATCAACTCTGAACAACTTAGGTACTCTGAGATCCATGATTCCAGAGTACTCATAATGAGAAATGCTATCTATGTTCAAAAAAAAAAAGAAGTAAATTCTGAATGCAGATTGAAACATATTTTCTTTCACTTAATTTTTCTTGCTTTTCCACCCTTTTCTCCATGTGGCTAGTGTGGAAAATTTTTATAATGTTCACAAAGGAAAAACTTACTTTCTTATCTCCTATAGCATAATATATTTTCATGTTACTGTGCATATGTATGTGTATGTCAAACATACAAACATGTCACATCACTAATGTGTTTATCTCAGCAAAAATATTGAGCAATTCAATTCAGTAGCTTTTATTATTCCCTGGAAATGCCCCAAGGCACTTAAGTATTGATAACATCATTATTTTAAACTAAAAGTAAAACCTCCTTTGACATAGGCAAGGTAATGGTATATTGTACTGTCTTACTATTTTAGCATTATTGAGTGGTGGGTCCATAGCCTAAATGTCTTCCTATCTAAACACTGTTTAAGAGTTCAGCAAGACAAAGTAGAGATAAAAATGTATTTATCAGTGAGGCAGAGAAGAAACTGGCAGTAAAAACAGAGTAGTACATCCAATCAATCCTTAAATCTTAGCAATTTTACTTCTAAAATACCACTTCAATCCATCCCCTTATCTTCACTCATAATAGAACTTCTCTAGTTCAGAACCTGGACAAATGCAATAGCCTTCTAATGATTATCCTTCCATTCAGTTCCTCTCCTCTAAAATCCATCTTACATACAGTTGCCAAACTGATAAAGCATATGTCTGACTACATAATTCATTCTCCTATTCAGGAAGCTCTAGAGCCTCCCTATTGCTTCTGGGATCAAATACAAACTTCTGTTTGGTTTAGAAGTGTCCTAAAAGCAATTTCTTCCCCTTATATTCCATTATGAATAGTAGTATTTATAGTTCTCAAAATGTAAGACTCCTTTACTGTAATACCTATTATGATACCTTCTTAAATAGAATAATTGCAGAAAAGTAGATGATAAAGGACAGTAAGTAATCTTTTAATAACCTAATACATATTTACCTTTAGAATGACTATCAAGAGACAGAAATCCAGAAAGTTTCCAGACCAACAGGATTACAGAATTGAAAAAAACCATCAGAAACAGTCAAAAAGACACCTCTAGAAAAAACACTTAACTAGTGGCCAACCAACTTTTGTTTTAAGACCTCTAGGAAGGGAGACCCAGCTGTTTTCTGATACAGCTCATTCCATTTTAGGGCAGTAGTAATTTTGAGGAAGTTTATTCTTCTACTCATGCCTAAATCTGCCTCTAACCCTTCCATTAATTGCTTCTACTTTAATTTTGCTTTATGAGCCACATAGAGTTAAATTTTATTACGATTCTAAAATATGCAAACACTGAGTTAGATGACAGAAATTCAGAGATGAAAATGAAACAATTTCCACTACTGACTTAAGGGTGTATGTGAGGAATACATCATGCACACAAGAAACCTAATACAAGAAATTTTGAGAAGAGAAACAAATGGAGAATCAGAAAAAACTCTCTAAAATAGACACAAGCTGAGTCTTGAAGTGATCTAGGCATTCGAAGAAACAAAGGAAGTAAATTTCAGATGTGGAGGATCATGTACATCAATGATGATGGAGTTAGAATTGTTTCTGCATATGAAGCTATCATGCTCCTTACTAAGTCTCCTTCTACTTTACAATATAAACAACATTAACAATATATAATATAAACAATTACTCCCAGCCTTATTAATTGATCTCCATATTCCATGATCTCAATGCTTTTCTCAACTTTTCAGTCACTCAGGCTGGCAATCTATGTGTCATCCTTATTCTCTCTAACCCTCCCACCCCCATTTCCAATCATTGATCTTGTTAATTCTATCTTCACATCTCACATACATACACCTTTTTCTCCTCTGATACCGCTCTGGTACAAGCTCTTATCACCTCACATGTGGACTATGTCAATGGCCTGTTGGTTGGTAGCACAAATCTCTCCCTCTCCACTCCATCCTCCATTCAACTTTTGTAATAATCTTCCTAAAACAAAGGTCCAACCAGATCACTCCTCGGTCCAATATACTGAACTGGCTCCCTTTCTCCTTAGGGATTAAACATAAAATCCTATTTGACCCTCAAGCCCTTCATAAGCAGACCTCTTCTTACCATATCAGTCTTTCTTTGACCTTATCTAGCTCCAAACAGACTCTGCTGTCCAGTGATTCTGGCTTCTTTGTTATTCCTCTAACAAGACATTCCATATGTGTTCACACTGACTGTCTCTGATGTCTAGACTGCTTTCACTGCTCAACTCTTCTTTGTGGCTTTCCTGGCTTCCTTCAAACCTCAGTTAAAATCCTAGCTTCTGCAATAAGCTTTTCCCAAACATCAGTAATATTATGCTTTATTAACTCCAAGATACAACATAAACTCTTCTTGGTTGGCTTTTATCCCAGGATATTACCCTAACTTTTCAGTCTTTTTGCACCCAGCACAGTGCATGATACATACTATGTGCTCAACAAGTATTTATTTACCAATTGAATTAATCTTCAACTTCTTATTCTCTCATCCCCAAAATTGGCCAAATCTTGTTGTGACACCCGTTCCTTTCTCTCTACTAATATGACCTAGCTCCAGCTCCCATCACTTCCATCCCCACTACTGCAATACAGATCTCCTGTTTTCTTTACCTCATCTCTCCCTTCTCCAGTCCATCTACTTCAGAGATGCCAAAGTTACATCCCTGAGTATAGTGTCACTGCCCTTTTCAGTAAAATAAAGTGGCTCCCCATTGGCTCTAGGACAAAAATATAAACTCTCTTGATTTGCATTTTTAAAAAAACCCTTACCTTCTGTCTTAGAATCAATATGAGATATCAGTTCCAAGGCAGAAGAGAGGTAAGGGCTAGGCAATTTGGGATAAGTGACTTGCCCATAGCCACACAATTAGGAAGTGTTGATTGGCATTAAAAACCCATCATAATCTGATTATAGCTTATCTTTCTTGCTTTATAATGTATACTGTCTTTTTTTGCCCTAGAGAGTATAGACAAACAGGACTTTTGTTGTTCTTTACATGAGACAAACTATTTCTATTTTATGTTCCTTTGCAAAAGTCATCTTCCATGAGTAGAATGCATTCACGCTCCAACTAGAATCTCCAGTTTTCTTTGAAGTTTATCTCAGTCACTAATTCCTACATGGGACCTTTTCTGATCCTCTACTTCCATCTCACATTATATTGTATTTATTTGGTACATAGATTTTTATGCTGGTATTATCTTACCCTAAAGAAAGTAAGCTCTTAGAAGTCAAGATTTGTTTCATTTATATTCTTTATATGTACCCAGTACAAAGTAGTCACTTGCTGACTGAGATAATTATTCCACCTTTGTTTAAAGATCTTACTATGAGAGCTAACTCAGTACCTCTGAGACAGACCAATGTTTTACTAGATAGCACTAAGTGTTACATAGGATTTCCCTGCTTTAATCTCTAGGTGATTCTATGAAACTATAAATTGAAAAAAAAGTATTCTATTCTATGCAAAAGAACACATTTCCAAACAGGGAGTTTCCTTCACTGCTCATCCAGTCAATCAACAAGTTAATCAATAAACATTTATTATACCTCTACTCTGTGCCAAGTACTGTGCTAAAAGTTTGAGATATAGGAAAATCACAATGTGATGAGATGAAATAAAAGATCTACTCCAAACAAATATGTCACCAAGTTTTGTTTGACATCTAGCTCTCCATTCCACTTTTTTTTCCCCAACTTATACCCTTTACCCCCTATTCCTTCCCTCTGGGTCCCAACAGAACAAATCTAATCTGTGATCCATGTAATAACTTTTTGAAAATTGAAGATAGTTATCATGCTGTCTTAAGCCTCTCTTTTCCAAACTAAAAATCCCGAGTTTTTTCAACCAATCTTTAAATAGTCTGGTTTGGAGGTCTTTCATTATTCTTATTGCTCACCTATAAATATTCCTCTTAAATGTTCACCTAGATAAAAGCGTTCATCATATAAAATATAAAATACAAAATCATATAAAATAAAAATATCATCTCTATCTCCTTAACCAAATCACTAACAAAAGCCACCAAAACTTCATGTCTATTATGTCCTAATTATTCTTTACTTAGGCTACCTATAAGGTTTCACTATTTTTTTTAATTCTCTACCTCATGTACTCAAATTATTTCCATCCATCGCAGTTACAATGTTTCCCTCAACTACTTCTCCATGACTTTTAAAAATTGGATTTTGTTTCTGCCTTCCATGTTTAAAAGGTATCTCATCTTGGGGGATCCAGATGGCATTGAATATAGAGCCAAGCTGAAGGCAAGAGGTCCTGGGTTCAAATCTGACCTCAGACACTTCCTTGCTGTGTGACTGTGGGCAAGTCACTTGATTCCAATTGCTTAGCCCTTACCACTCTTCTGTTTTGGAATTTAGTATTGATTCTAAACCAAAAGGTAATTTTTTAAAAAGTGTCTCATCTCCATATGAGCTATCACTTCAACAGACTGAGAAACACAATCATCTCAAGGTAGTAGAGATGCTGGTGGCTCCATCCATGCCCAGATTGTCAAAGAAACCAATAAAAAAAATGGTCCAGGAGCCTGAGACAGAAGAAAAATCTGGAGAGGGAAGGGAACTTTGAGATCTTCTCGTCTAAATTCTTCATTTAACAAACAAGTAAATTTGAATCTCATAGTAGTAAAAAGATTTTCCAAGGCCATTGGGTAATAAATAGAAGACCCATGATATATACCCAGTCCTTCTATTTCCAAAACCAATGTTCTTTCCATCATACATTTCCTATTAAATTCCACTGAGAATGAGAAATTCATTTTAAGCTACTGCTAAGATGAAAGCTTTAATCCTGAGAAGAGGAGCCAACTCATATTTCGAAATCTACCTTACAACTAATTCTTAAAGAAGCTTTTGGTCTCCCCACCACAAGAGCTCAGGAAAGCAGTTTAGAAACATTTCTATAGGCCAGTGATTGAATCTAATAATGTTGTTTCTGAACATGGTTTATTGTTCTCTTCTTTTATTAAACATACAAAGTCAAATCCCTATGAATTCCTCTCCCATATTCCAAGTCACTAAATAGGATATTCACATTTGATCAAACTGGAGTACAATTAGAGAAAAGCACCTTGGGTCCAAGTTAACCTTGACCCAAGTTTGCTTTTTGCACTAGGGTATTTTTAACATGCAGGGTACAGGTAGTCTCTATGAATTGAAGATGTAGTACTTTGCATCTTATTCAACCAACAAGTACACAGATTAATAACTAATGTATTATTAATATGCATTTATTTCCTCTGCTGAATCTAGTTTTATAGAGGTTTGCATAATTAATGTAGTATTTTAATCGTGTTACAATAACAAAAGTCTCAGTCTCAAAGCGCAACTGGGTTAGGAGCAGTCGACGATGTCTAGTGGGAAACATTTTCATGTCATCCATAAATAAGTAATTAGAGAGATAAACAAAAATTCATGTCACTGGCATTATTAAGGTAAAAAGGGTTTTATGCAGTTATGTTAAATATCAACATGCATCAGGAAAGGAGAAATCTGTTACCTTTCTAACAGAAAGACAGGATATTAGAGGGGAAACCATGATGGGATTTTTCATTGCTAAGTAGACCTTGCGAGTTTTCATGAGTCCACTGTTATTTCTAAAGTGTTGTTCACTCAATAATAAGACAGAAAAATTGACAACTAAAATGGTCAGCAGAAAAATGTTAGAACTGAGCAGAAGTCTCCTTACATGGAAAATGGAGGTGTATATGCCCTGTGAGCATGGCATCACCTATAAACTGAATTTACTTTACACCTTCTAGGAGAAGTTTTATGAGATATCCAAAGAGAGCTGTTTCTAGAATGTGCATTCACAAGACTAAAAATAAAATTCAAGGCAAATTTTGTCAACAATACACCCATGGAATACTATTTCAAGTAGTTTATTGTTTCATTTTTTTTCAAAACTCTTACCTTCTGTCTTGGAATTAATACTGTATATTGGTTCCAAGGCAGAAGAGTGGTAAGGGCTAGGTAATGGGGTTTAAGTGACTTGCCCAGGGTCACACAGATGGGAAGCTGGGAAGCTGAGGCCAGATTTGAACCTAGGACCTCCCGTATTGTTTTATTTTTTTAAAATAATTTTTGCCTCTCACATTTGAGCTCATGTTTGAATAATCTTCTTTCTCCCTAAAATCGAGGCCTTATTAAATGCTGTTAGTATTTTATTCCTTTCCTCTAAAATCCCAGCACATTTTTCCATTTGCATCCAAATATGGGGGCTGAGCAATGAGATTATATATATATATATATATATATATATATATATATATATATATATGCAT
>NC_058132.1:569958430-570119139 GCF_016433145.1 Gracilinanus agilis | reverse complement strand
TATATATACATACACAATCTCTCTCCATATATATATACATACATATATATATATATGTTTGTTTGTTTGTTTATTTATTTATATTTATGCCAGTTAGGAAAAGTATTGACTAGACCTGCTGCCCACTGGCATCTCTTCTTGAATAATCCTATAAGAGAACAGAAGTTTTCTTAACACATATACTGACTAGTAATTTCCCAAAAGACTTCACATTAGTGACTAAATTTGTCATCTAAAACATAAATAAGAAAACTTACCCATTCCACACAACAATTCCCTCATTCTATCAGTGGAATATGCAAGCTAACAGTCCATGTAAGGTTTTCTATATGTACCCCATAGCAAAGTATTTTATCTTCTTCACAATAACAATGGAGTGTTATAAAAATAAATCTTCATAAGACTAATTCTCCCAATGTTGTATAATGAAGCCCCTTTTGCTCTAATGATGAAAAGGGTTTAAACTTTTTAATCTTCCTAAATGAAGAGATTTTAACACAGCAGATACCCACTATTACTGGCAAATAAATGTGAACTTGAATTCTTAAGCTTTTAAAAATAGTTTAAATGCTTGTCTTTCATTCCTCCAAAACCAAAGTATCTTTTGAAGCCATAAGACATTCTATCTCTAAGCTTTGTTCTTTTCAATTGGCAAACACTGGTTGTCCATGACTCTGCCCTCCTGCTACATACTCTTCTTTTCCTCACACAACATAAGCCAACATGGGCTTTTCCTCATTTCCTTTGGATCATCAGAAGCATCATACACATTTTCATCAGTGATGCCAAGAGTACTGGGAATTTGTTAGTTTACTTTTTCTTCCTCTGTTGCCTGGTTGGCTGCTTTTGTAGCAACAGAATAAAAAGAGGATCATGCATGAAATACAGCTATTATTTATGAGAGAATGGCTGGTTTTAAAGCAAGATAGATGCTTAGTATTCCAAGGATATTCCCCCACCAGATTGTAACAGTTCTGAAGGAGGTTAAATTGCCAGCCAAAACTGTCAAAAATTTCTCTTGATGTAGCACCAAAATGGCATGATCAGCCTGAAAAGCCGATCTATGCAATTGCTGAGCTGTGCAATCAGTCGCTGCAGATACTCAGAGATAAGTTAGAATGAGTTTTTGGTGTGTTATATAGTTTTGTTTTTGTTTTTGTTTCTCCTCTCTAGACTTACTTTTACAAGGAACAATAATGTTTGCTTTTATGATTCATATATGCTACTTATAGCAAATGTTATGCATGAGGTCTCCAGTCCTTGCAAAAGAAATCATATCAAGTCATTGTCTTTTAGGATCACAAAGCATTTTGCTATTTGGGATTAGCCTCCCTTTCCTCTTCTGCTAGGTTTCCTGGAGTTAGGAACACTCATGTTGCATTCATAAAAGATCACAAGGCATATTTAGTTTTCATACATCTTACCTTATCCCAAGCTCAGTCAAAAGAGAGGATATGGGAGACCTCTGCTTAACAGAGATCATGACTAAAGGGTAAGTGGCTCAGTACATAGAGTAAGGAAGACTCTTCTTCTCAGAGACTTACTTAGCTGTGTGACCCTAGGCAAGCCACTTAATTTTGTTTGCCTCCATTTCTTCATCTGTAAAATGAGCCAGAGAAGGAAACAGCAAAGCACTCCTGAATCTTTGCCAAGAAAACCTCAAAAATGGTCACAAAGAGTCAGACACGATTAAACAACAATTCTCTTCTGATTCCAATTTTTATACTCCCTGCCACTCCTCTTCCTCTTCTCCCAAACCTCTCAATTGCCCCCCCCCTGTTTCCAAAAGCAAGTCTAGGAGCAGAAAGGGAGGTAGGGGAGGATGTGTAAGGTATTGTCACTTTATCCCTTCACCCTAATACAACTCTGAGAACAAGCTGAATGCCTCTCCTAAAGGAGCTGCATTCTTTGAACCTTCTATTTTAACCAAAGCACTATAGAGCCAGAAGAGCCCTTAGGGAGTATCTAGTTCAATACTTCAATCATTTTACAGATTAGGACACTGAGGCTCAAAATGGTTAAGTGACTTGCTTAAGGTGACAAAGTGAGTTAGTGTCTAAGAGGAGAGCAAAAACATGTCTCTATTTAAACTTACTCTGTACTATAGAGTTAGCCTTCTAGTCTCATTAATGCTCAGAGAATATTGCAAAGAAAAGAACAGGGGTAGTACTGAAATAATTATGTCAAACAGAGAAGCAAGACATAGATTAAGGAACAAAGCCAGCAACAGAAGTCAGTTGCTTTGACTTTTTTAGCCATCTAATGGATGCCTTGAAAACATATTCAGATTTCGGGTGTCACCATTTATTCATTTAACAACTATTCCTTGAGCATTTAAAAGGCCCTATCATTTCACTGAAAATAAAATTGCAAAGAAGCCAATTATTTTTAATATGTCTCGAAAACTTGCATTAATAAAACTGAATTTAAAGCAGAGAGACCATGTTCTGTGGAGATGAGGAAAACAAAGAGGATAGATAAAAATATGGGGTTAGGTAATGTTGCACTGGAGGTAAGATGACTGATGACTTACAATTTACCAAAAGATATGGACACTTTTTTAATTTCCTTTTTTTATATCATGTATCTTAGGTTTCTCAATCTTGGATATAGTATTGAGAAACTTTATTTTTCTTTAAAGAAATTTATATTTGATTCTACATAAATATAATCACTTTCATCTGAACTCATCCTTTTTTTTTGTCATTGTACTCTTCTAATTATTTTTACTGTTTTTCTAAGGATTTCTTATTGTTTTCTCAGATTCTTCTTCCAGATACTCTAAGTATTTAATCTCAGGTATTTTATCTTGTTTCTCAGTGAGGTGTAATCTCATTTTCACCCAGTTTTGACTATCAACCTCTGTAACAGACACCCAAATTTCTTTCTACCACCATCAGAATATCCTACCAAACTTCTATTTCAATCTGTATAAGACTTAACATCTTTCTCTAAACACATAGCACCAATTCTGCCTTTACATTTATACAATAATATTATTATTAAAGACTATATTCACATATGATAATACTTTTATTCAACCACAAAAAGCACCTGTAGAAAAGTTTATCATGTGTAAAGGATTCATAGGACTACAACTTGATTTTTTGGTTTCTATCTGAACTTCATTGAAAAGATAAGAGTTCATATAAAAAGAACTTTCATAAAAAAAGATAAGCACAGTAGAATCAATGGGCCCATGGAAATTTTAGGTGATAGACAAAAATATATTACAAAGAAATGTCAAATAAAGAGTCTGAATCATATGTATCTTCTTTATAAAATGTGGCAGCAGGGTTAGGAGGACGATTCAGGTCATCAGCACCATAAATTAGAGAAGGGTCATCCTTAAGGAATTTGGATTTATTAAGCAATGAAGTAAATGTTCTGAGCTGTGCAAAACATCCCTGCAGTTTGCATAAATTTAGCACCTACAATATTCCCAGCAAGACAAGCTGGTGGGAAGAATTATACACTAAATGCTTGGTGTCATCAATAAAGATACAGGTAAAAAGGACAGAACTCAAAAATTTTTGAAAATTCACCAAACATACTCTTGGAACCAGAGAATCATCATAGGCACAGCTCTTACAGCTCTTGTTCTCAATTCTTAGGATAAAATATTGATCTACAAAAATTTGGCATCAATATTAAAAATTGATGTTGCCATACCAAATACTCAGAGACTCTATGCTACACACACTCACTAAAATTCAAAATATAGAAATCTAGGGAAACAACCTAAAGCCATGTGAGAAAAGAAAAAGCTGCATATCATCCCAGTCCTCCTGTCTACTACAGGAGTTATCTCCAAGATGTTTTCCCCTAGGGCCACAAAAAGATAAACTTAACATCCCAACACTTTTTTTACTCAATAACAAAAGAGCTATTTTTATTTACCTGTGCAACTGCATACAGAATATTAATAAGTATGAAAAAAAAGAATAGAAGGCTGGCAACTTGTCCAAGGGCATTTCTACCTGAATCTCATCAAAAAGATAAGAATGAGATGAGAATGATGATAACTGACATTTATGTTGCACTTTAATATTCACAAAGTGTTTGGTACATCTGATCTCATTTAAGCCTCAAAATAACCCTGAAAGTAAGTGATCTCATCAATTTGGGAATTATTTGCAATTATTCAATAAGGAACCTAAGTCTCAGAAAGGTTCAGTTACTATCCTAAAGTCACAACTAGCAAAAGCCAGAAATAAAATTCATACCTAAGTGTTGTCATTATCAGACTCTCAGTGTCTTATGAGCCTTCCTGTGTACTCATTGTCTTATAGCCCTTCATCTAGTCAACTAAATAAGAATTTGTCCAAGCATCCACAGTACAGTAGAATTTATGAAGCCAGGGAAAGACTCCAGCTTGAGGACATCAAATTGTAGTAATGTCCCATGTTTCATTATTATGCCTCAATACTCCAGTAGCACTATCTTAATTATGATTCTGCATACTTATATCCACTTTTTTCGGTACCCTTCCAGCTAATATCAATTCATCTGGGCAGATCCATTACTGAATGCTTGATGATATTTCAGGGTGGCCATCTACCAATAATTATGTTTTCCTGATTTTTCTAAGTGTTAAAATTCTTTCCTCAAATTATTTTGTATTTACTTACCTGTGTCTGTTTTATCTTACTGGTAGAATGGAAACAACTTGAGGTCACTAGTTGTCTGGTGTATGTCTTTGTCACCTTAGTGCTTAGGGCAGTATTTTGAACACAGTAGGTAATTAATATTTATTGAATGGGATTTTTAATATTGGACATAACCCCAAAGTAATGAATTAACAGATAATTCCTGATACCCTGTGAAGGCAGTGGGAGTTAGAGACCTTTTAAGTATCTACTGCATCATCCTAATTCTATTCACATGTAAAAAGAGTGCTGAAAATTCTAAGGAAAAATGTCAACAATTCAATATATGTAAAAGTTGAAACATTTTCAATTCACTGGTATTATGATCTGATAGACTGGCAGAAGGAAAAATCACAACATAAAACTAATCAAAGTGAATCAAAATCTTAAATACCACCTATTGGCTTGGAATAAAAAAATAGTTTCAAAGAGTAAAACAGTGCATCTACGAAATAGTTAGTTAATGTCCTTAGAGATTGCTTAATATATCTTCTATTGCATCAGGAATAATTCTTTCCCCTATATTTGCTGTCAAGCATAAGGATGTTTATCTTTTTTATTCTTTAGCATTTCCAGAACTTCAATTTACTTTTTTCTAGCCCCTGCTTCAAGTTTTAATTAGCTTCACTGCTTGTATATATGGTAGTGGATATGAAATGATTTGGTTTCTACTTCTTTTTTCCCCTCTTGCTGTTATCTGCAATTTTCCACTATATTCATCCTCAAATGAATTCCTGAACTCTCAACATGTTTGAAACATAAGTATTTATTTAAATTGTAAAATATTCCCTTCAGTGGAACATAAATTTATGTTATATATGTTGCTTATTAAAACAACTAACAGCCTGAAATTGCATATACCACTACATTTTAATATAAAACTGCTGAATTAGCCACAAAATATTTATGCAGAATACAAAATACTCTGATAGTACAGAGTTTCAGCTAAAAATATAAGCATATACTACCAGAAATAATATAAGTTAAAGTTTGCAATTCCCATGGTTATTTTTTCCTAAATATTTTAATTACTAAAACACTAATCTAGCTCTATTGCTATTAAGTGAAAAAGATGAGAGTTGTCGATGAAAGTCATAATTTTTAATCCCCTTTGTTTATTTGGGCTCATCTTCATCTTTCCATTATTTCCCCTTCCTCCAATGATGAAATGACTGGTGACTAATATCTGTTCATTAAATGATACCAGAGGATATTCCTGTAAAGCCAAAAACTTGGAGAAAGGGCCAGTTGAGGGAGAAAAAGATGTTGAAAGGACATAAATTCAAATAAGTTGAGCTCAATGTTTCTCCCAAATTGTTTCCAGAACACAAGATATGCTGCCAATCTTAGCCATTTCCATAAAGTTCCAACATCAGCCTTACATAAGATGTAAAATGATACCTAAGAATTTCCTTCTCTTAGTATCTCACAGGAGAATAATTTCATTGGTTTAGTATTTTCTTCACTGAGGCAATGGAGAATGTCTTAGTAGACAAACTTCACCCACTTCTATGGTCAAAGAATCATTATCATTTGATCAACCTTAAAATGATGACTTTCAATAAGTTTATAAGGATTGGTCTTTAGACAAAATTCTTACTATTCCTTGCAAAGTCCATTTACTAAACCTTTCTGGGTGTTTATTAAAGATAATTCTCTTGGAAAAGGAGGGTTATTTTCTTCAATACACACGATAGTTCAGTAATAATACCTTAGTAATTCATTGTGAATTCCAATGAATACCTGTGAATTCCAATGTCCTTTTTTCCTGAAGTTTGTTCAGTCAAATAACCCAGAAGATATAGAAAATGTCTAATTAAGTATCCCCCTTCATCTATATTATGAATTATTCCCTAAAGAAAGAGGATATAATTAATTAGAGAAGGATTTATCACTTACTATGATCCTTGATATTTTCAAATTGATTTATAATTATATAATACTCTGATGGCTAAATTTATTGTTGGAAAACAATGCTAGATTCACTTTTAAGTGATCGCATAGAGAAATTAAATACTCTACAAGATCATGGGTTTAATTTCTAAATTGCTATTGACATTACTAATATGTAACGAAATTAAATACATATTTAAAATATATTTATATGCATGATGAAATTAACATAAAGGTTTATGTAAGTCATTGTTACTTTTTAAATTTTTTTGGGGAAGTAACAAGTCCTGAGGAATACTACATGTACTCTTTATGGTTTTCATTATGAAACTTTTGAGTTATTAACGTTCACAGCAGGGGACTTACTGCTTCCTTGGCCAATAAAATATTTGCAAAAAATTTAAGGGGTTTTCTTAAAATGTCACACAAATCTAACCAAAATAATTTATTAGTTGTAAGTGCTTTGCTTTTGACCTTATTAGTCACGTAGTACTTTAGTATTCTCCAATCTGTGTAAAACATATGCCTTTATTTTGTTAAGCAATTCTTTTGGAAGTTCTTAACTTTATGTCTGGGTATGAGTTCACATTTCTCTTCTAGCTCTGCTCCTGACTTTCTGGACCATCCCTCAGCTGCAGTCTTATTCTGAACCTTCTCAGAGCCTAAAGTCACTTTTCCCTGAAAAAACTAACCATCCCTTCTGGCATTTTCCTCATTGCATATCCCAGACTGAAACCCTCCTACAATTTTTAAGTTCCTTTCAGGGCCTCCATTTTGGGGAAGGGTCTACACTGGCCAACCTCCATTTCCCTCTTGGCTCTACTTTTCTAACTTTTCCAGATTTCCTTTCTCATCTTGCAAGTTTCCTTATTCCCTGTGGCCTAGAACATCTCTCAGCCTTTTCTGATTGCTGAATATATCTATTTTATGGAAGGGCTCAGGTAGGCATTTTTCATTCATTTCTTAGCTCCTTTTTTAATATTGTCTTTCCCCGTTACAATGTAATTTTCCCCTTTTTACTTGTATTTGTATCCTCAGAACTTAGCATGTGGTTTGGCATATACTAAGTAGCTGCTAATAAAATGATCACTATCTTATTGTACCTTCGTTTAAAAAAAAATTCTGATAGCTATTTCACTATAATTACCTTCTTTTAGAATCTCATGTGTTTTACTTTTTGCATTTAAAAATGTAATTCTGAGAATGAGTGCCTTTGGTTTCATCAGGCTGCCAAAGGGGCACACACACACACACACACACACACACACACACACACACACACACACAAAATACATGACGCAAAAAGGCCAAAACTCTTGGTTTTAGAAATTATCTTCTCTTTGTCAGTAAACAACAGTGGAATTTAGTATCTAAGTGACTGAGTTCATAAGTACATGGACCTTCACACACAAGCATCCACACGTGTTCAGAGGCAGCTAGGAATATGCGACAGAAAAAAAAAAAAGAAAAAAGAACAAAAAAAAAACCTTGTTTTTAAGGGGCTACAGAGATTTGATCTGTTACAACCCTAATAATTCTTTCCCTGTAGTTTATTTTCCTTTACTGAGGAGACGTTTTCAGTGTCTAAAGCCATGAATCCATTTTGTGAAGGTAGCATACCTTGTCTGCTCAAGTTGTCATTGATATGGTACTAAACCAAATGATTTCTACCCAGTGTTACTCCAGTTTATTTCACATAAAAAGAGTATGAGGAATATTCTATGAGCCAGAGCTCTTACTCCCAAACAACTCTGTTCAGTTTTATTGCATACTTAGGATTTCGTTGCAGGAAACTAATAGTATAGGCAATAAGAATCTGTTTCTCATAGTATAATATGCATTTCTGAGGCACTGTATATTATCAGATTCACTTATTGATTATTAGGTTTACTATCCATTTAGGTAGACTACTAAGCAGTTCTGTAAAAAAAAAATCCATACTAACTCCTATACAAACTAGTTTTTTAAATCAATTTCTAACAATGCAACATTACAATAGCCACCTTGGTAAGAATGGACTTTTTTTGGACCTTCTCAAAGAAAAATGTCTTTTGTCACCATTTTTATATGAAATTCACTGTTAAACACTAGTTTTCATGAAATTTCAGCTCAAACTAGCCATTGAGAAGGAGCAAAAATTGTTTTTTCATGGCCTTCTTCCAAAAAAAAATCCAAATTAAGGCTCTGTCAGGCAGAACCTCTGAGGCTCTCATCCAATCAAAAACACTTAGAGAGCGGGTCTTCCGCCAAGATTATTCCTACTCTATCTCTGAAAATGAGCATCCTCAGCTTCTGTCAGCTCAGTAGGAAAGTAGTATAGGGATCAAGGTCCTGAAAAAAAGGGAAAAAGGTCGTGTTGCAGCCCTGCTGGATTGTCTGTAGACCTGGCACTGACCATATAGCACATGTAGCCATTGTCAGGAATATGTTGGGTTTTCACATTTTTTTCCCAGCTAATAAGGTATTATGGATATGGTGGTGGTGGGAAGATAGAGAATGGGCCATAGGAAACACAGAGTATGAGAGCAGCAAGGCTGTAGGGAAGAATTAAGGACTGATTCAGGGCTATTTGTGACATATAGGAAGCATTTATAAATAAGGTCATTAGGATTTCCACAAACACAGGAAACACAACAACTGTACTCTCAAAAACCTACCCTGGAGAGCAAGCAAGGGAGGAGCAGAAACACAAGAATCAAATCAAAATCTAGAAGCCAAGAAAGTTAGTTTAAAATTTCACTTTTGTTATAACGCTGGGGCAGCCAGGTGGTATAAGGAATACAATGCCTGAAAGTCAAGAAGTCTCATTTCCCCCCAGTTCAAATCTAGCCTCAGATATTTCACTTGTGTGACCCAGAGCAGGTCATTTAACTCTGTTTGCCTCAGTTTTCTTATCTGTAAAATAAGCTGGAGAAGGATACAGCAAATCACTCCAATAGCTTTGCCAAGATAACCCCAGAAGGAATCAGGAAAAGTCAGAGGGCTGAAATGACCAAATGACAACAAAAAATCTTATTAGGCATTAGCTGTGTGGCCAGAGAAAGCATCCACTCTCCATATTTCAGTTTCCTCATCAGCAAAATAAAAGGATTAAAAAGAATGTTCCTTCTAGTAACAGATCTAGGATCCAATGAATCACATACAGGAATCCTTAAGTGGATTCTCATTCCTTTTCTTTATAATCTCATTCCAGGTATTTCCAAGCCCATTATACTTTGTTTCCTTTTGTTCTCTTGTCTCTCTACATTTTCCTCCTTGTCCTCCTCACAGGAAACATCCTATCACTGACCTTTTTTGCCTTTGCACAGACTGTCTGTGTCCCATGGCCAGAACAGACTCTATCTTCACATTTCCTTCAAGGCTCAGTATAACTTCCACTTTCTACATAAAGACTGCCCTATTAACACCATCTCTCAGAATTTAACTTGAATTTACTTTGTTTGTATTTTGTGTATGCTTATATGCATGCATGTCATATCCATCTTTAACACAAGTCCTTGAAAAAAAGGGAATTTTTTGATGTCTATTCCCAGCACATAGCAGAATACATAGAACATAAAAGGTACTTAATAAATGTTTATTGACTGACTGAATGATTTTCATTTCCTTTTGTACTTCCTTCCCCATGAACTCTTAATCTTGCCATTGTCTAGTTTGGGCACCAATTTCCTCTTGAATATCCTACCATTTTCTGCCCCAGAATATCTATTGAATATTAATAACTTTAAAAAAAAGAAAAAAAATACATTTATTTAATATTTGCAAAAATTTCCTTCACAACAATCCAATGAAGTAGGTGAATATTATCAGATGTATTTTTTAGGTAAAGAATCTGTAGAGGATAGAAGACTTGTCAAAGGATACATAAGTGGCACTTGTGGTTTAAAAAGAGCATAAGAACCCAGGTCAATGGAACTCTTCCTACATAATCATAAAGCCCTTCCCTTAGGAGGCCATTCTCTAGCCTGGAGAAAATATAGTCATCAAGTATTCTCCTCCTAATGATTTTCTTGAAATAAAATATAGAGAAAGAAAACACATTTTTCTTTACATACCAAAGTGTCAACTCAAATCTCAAGTCTGCTATCTAGTGTATGAGCCTAGATAAATTCCAAGATTCCAGTCTCGTAAAACTCCAACTATTTGCCATCATTGCTTTTCCAGCAAGAAATTTATGCCTGGCGTATTGACCTCACCATTTAAAGAAATTATTATTAAGCTCTGAGTTTCAGAACACTTTATTCCTGCTGAAGGCAGCCTGATACTTTTTGACTGGAAATTATCTTCCATTAAATGCTAACCAAACAATAATCTGGGTCAATATTTTCCAAATGTGGCAGAATGAAGAAATAATAATAAATTTCTTAGGAAAGGAAAAAGTAAACAATTAGCTGTCGAGAGGGTAAATCAAGCTGTCTACACAAATGACAGTAAAATTGCAAAACGTTATATATTCCCTTTAGCCCTCGTGCTTTGTTTTTAAAACAAGAGGGATGTTTTCTGAGAGAAAAAGTGATCTTCAAAATAATTTTTTCTGGTGTTTAGCACCTCCATTCAAGCATCAGTAGCAGGAGAGGGCAGTGTTATTTTTGTGACTCTATCAGGTCTTATAGTTACTGCAATTACTCATGAAGTAAGGAACACAGCTGTGTACAAGTGCTTGTGATTTTTCTAAGCTCTATTTTTTCCCAAGATGTATTTACAATAATTTATACCCTTTGGATCTAGTGACATTTGACTTATTTATAGGTTTCCCAACCTCACCTGTACATGGGGAACTAATGATCATTACCAAGATTGGTCCAGGATTTTGAATAGTTTCCCCAAAAAAGGGGGGAAAAGTAGACATCCTGTCTCATAAAGGGAAAAATTCAGCCAAACTCTCTTAAAAGAGAGAGCCAGAGAGCAACATAAACCAGTCACTGTAGTTCAACATTGTAAATTAATGGACAAGAGGGTCATTAACTGCAAAGTACTAGCACATGTGTCATCAGGAAAGGAGGTCATATCAAATGGTACTACAATACCAATGGTTCAGATTCAACTTTGTGTTTAGTATGTAATATTATGTGGGGTGTAGAAAAATACATGCCTATGAATATGTTGCCTGGGACCCTATGTGTTATCTCAGAAGAGGCTACAATTGAAAAGAGGCTAAACACCATTCTAATAAAAATTATTTTAAAATGAATGAAGTCTTACAGGTTATACAGTCTATCAGGAGAGAAAATCATCTTTCATCACCTGATCTCTAAATTGCTTTTCCTCAGCCTAAAGCAATCCTAACAAATGATATGAGTAGGTTACTAATGTTAGGGCACTTTTTTCTAGCACTTTAACCAATATATTTTTTTAATCATTCCACCCCTTGAATATACTCTCACAAAAGGAATTTTTGAGAAGAAAATATAAGTGGTATTATAATTAATTGGAAAGAGTGATAGATTTATAGTCTATGTGATCCTAAGCATGTCTCTTAACTTCAGTAAGTCTCTGAATCTCAATTTATTTATTCATCTAGTCCAGAAGTTACAAAAGAACTCTAAGGTTCTTTCCCATTCTAAATCCATAACTTCATAATATATCCTTCCCTGTGCAATAACCCGCACCCACACTTTGGCTCTCGGCAACAGTAATAACAACATCTATCTTAAACCTCTGAGATCCTGATAAGACTGCATTATCACAAACAATGGAATTCTAGTTGGGGTAAGATTTAAATTAATGTTCAATACTTCAAGTATCATTTTTATAAAGTTTATTATCTGAAAAAATAGAACCATGTCACTAAGTTTTTCTACCTGCTCAAAAGTTCCCATTCTACCAAAGCCTGGACAGGAAGGAAAGAGGGCAAGAGACCGAACTATACCCAACTTATATCCTGTCTATATCAGCATATAATGACAAGTGAGTAGGGTGCTGGGAAGTGTAGCTTTGCTGGGGATCTTAGTTTTTAGGGTAACAGATTCTAATTACACATTGGTCGAACCCAGTTTGCTGAAAGTAAAAAGTGGGCTTCTTACCCATTCTTAATATGGCTTCAACTGTTTTTTATCAATCTTGTGTAGACTCTGTTCTGAGGTCTATTATTTCTAATGATAGCAACAGCATCATTAAGGGAAGATATGGATCAAAAGTAGAGTAAATATACTAAAACACTACCACTCCGTAAGTCCCAGGTCTCACTCCCTCTTTCTATATATTTCAGGAGCAAAATATTTCATTGAAATGGGATAAAGATAAATGTGAAAGGTAGCATACTACTTAAATAATACTTTTCCTATTGTTTATTTTTTTTTTTAGTTTTGACATAACAACTGGGAAACATATACTTCGTAACCTCAAAATATTTTTTTAAACACTTAAGACAAACCGATGTAATAGCAGAAGGAAATTCTTCCTAAAGGGAAGTAGGATAGTGGATTGAAAGTTATCCTCAAATTCAGGAAGACTTGAGTTTGAGCACCACCTCTGTTACATCTCGACTATGTGGCCCTGGGCAAATCACTTAACCACTCAGTGCCTAGGCAACTCTCTAGGACAATAAATGGCAGAGAAGGAACTGACGTGCATTGGTAGAGGGAGATTCTTCACTATGCCAATGAAATTGCAAGTCTAGTTGTCCCTATCCTATCCTACAGGAAAGCGTATGAGGAAGCAAATAAAAAGAATAAAATAAAATTTATGTTATGCTTGACATCGTGAAAATATATTAATTAGAAACACATAATCTGTATTCCAAACCTATTCCCAAAATTACTGTCAATCACTCTTGTTCTAGTTGCCCAAGTTTATGACATCATGTTAAACTGGACTCTTCACTCTCCTTCACTTCACATATACGATCAGTTGCCAACAACGCTACTCATGCTTCACCCTTTTTCCCGATGGGTAGTTATTTCAAGCCCCAATCACTTCTCATTTGGAACAGTCCTTGTATTGGTCTCCTAACTGGTGCCTCTGCCTCTAGCTTCTCCTCACATGGCGGTCAAATTGATTTTCCTTAAACTTAAATCTAAACACACACTCCAAAAGTTGCTTAGGGTCTCTAGAAAAAAAAATATAAAAACCTTTGTCTGGCTTAAAAATGTTTCACAACTTGCCATTAATTTATTTCTCCAACCTCATTATACATTATTCTCTCTACATTCTACAGTCCATACACACAAGATGTCTCTTTTTGCTTCAAACAGAGCACAACATGCCCCATCTCTGTACTTTGGTTTTGGTCATCCTCCATTCCTTTAATTCTCTTCTGACCTCACTACATAGAACCACATACTTCCTTCAAGAAATGGCTCCTTTACCATATATTATTCAAAGCCTTTTCTGATTTCCTTTTGCCTCTCCACAAGTAAAAGTACCCAATATCTTTAACTAGTTTGTATTTTACTACTTTGTATTTATTTAATATATAATTAAATATAACATGTAATTAAATATAATAAATATGTAATGATAATTATTTAATATATAACATGAAATCAAATTAAATATATAATTAAATCAAGCAATAGATAAATAAATATAAAATAGAATCATTTAATGTATAATTAAATATAATTAAATGTGTTCATCTTTCTTGATAAACTGTAAGTTCATAAGGTTTGTTTAATTTTTTAATCTTTACTGGTGTACATAGTAAGAGAAATAAATGCCTGTTGAATAATTTTTTTAAGTTATACAAGAGGGGGGAGGGATGTATTTGGAAAACAAAGTGAGAAAAAAAAAAGAACTAGATAGAACTTTCCAGGCATTGCCCAACAGATTGATAACAAGGAAAACTTTAATAATATGAAAAAGAATTGTTTTTTGATTAATGATAATGCTTTTATTTATAGCCGCAAAATACTTGCTGGGGGTTTTTTTATAATTGATAGTTGGATACCCAAATGTATCATCTATTGAACTCTTAGTTTCCAGTCTTACTTCTACCACCAGTTAGTTGGGTGACCTTAACCAAGTCATTTAACCTTCTGAACCTTGGACTCCTCATCTTTAAAATTAGGTCAAATTAGATTAGGTAAATTTGAGTCTCCTTCAATAGCTAACATTTTATGAATCTATTAAAAGGTTTTAAATATAGTATTCACAATCACTTTCCTTAACTTAAAGGTAATTTATCTCAGCAATTTCCAAGATTCATTAAAAGACTAAAAACAAATGCAAAACATTAAACCACACAGTTCTATTTAATTTCCAGTTCTTGTCCCACCAAATCCCTTAACCTCCTACAAAACTACTAAATCTATAAAAGAAACTTGTAGGTCCTTCCCTATCAAACTGAGGAAAACCCCTCAACTATAGTGAACAGAAACAGACAAGACTCAAATTTAATGAAGAGTCAGAGTTCATTGTTGAGGACTATGTCATCAGATAATTAAGGATTTTGTTGTTGCTATTCAATCATTTTTTCGCAGTTGTGTCCGATTCTTTGTGACCCCATTTGAGATTTTCTTGGCAAAGATACTGGTTTGCATTCCCTTCTCCAGTTCATTTTACAGATGAGAAAACTAAGACAAGCAGGGTTACGTGTCTGGCCCTGGAGCAAACAGTTAGGAAGTCTTTGAAGACAAATTTGAACTCAGGTCTTTGTGACTCCAGGCCCAGCACTCTATCCAATGTTCTGCCTTGCTGCCCCAATTAAGGATTTTAGAATCCTATATTAATATGCTAAGTATTATTAATTAGTAATTAAACAAACCACCTCAGTGATGAAAAAAAAAACATCAAGGTTAAAGTCACTGGCTTAAACCAATCCAGAATCTACCAGATTTGGTAAAAATTTAGATTTCTTAACACCCCTGTCTGGTGCCCCAAATTTCCCTAGCAATTATAAAACTAAAAATAAATGAAATTGTTTGGCATAGGGGTCTGATGGCTCTTTTGGGTCAATCACAAGAAACAACGATTCTAAATGGTTCTAAAACTCAATTAAAGAATGTCAAAGTTTTGTAGGTGAGAAATTAAACATATTTTTAAAAAAACTTAAATTAGAGATTAAGCCATTCTTAGAAGCAATATGCAAAGATATATGAAACACTTAGAAGAAATTGAAGATGACTAGGAGAAATATCCTTTATAAATTCAAGACATTAGATAAACCTGGTTTTCATCCTCCCAAAAAAGTTTACAAATAAACTACTGCTATCCTTGCCAGTGTTACACAGATAAAGATTTTGATGACATTCATAGCCTAAAGAAGTATTACACCAGAATCGTGAATTCTCTTGGTTTTCCTCACCCTCGCCAAACGTTTGATTCATCCTTAAATTTTTAGGGTCATTTGTCTCAGGGCCCAATGACGGTTTTTATGATTATATATAATAATGTAGATAATAAATAGAAAAATAGAAAAGAATAGATAGAATATTATATAGAACAGATAATAAATAGAATAATAATGATAAATAGAAAAGAATGAAGATAAAGGGAGAAATCCTCTTGTTAGGATTATCTTCCACACATTACTCCAGTTAGAGGAGTCTGCTCTTTTCTAGTAAAAATGATTCAGGTTCCTTTGTTTGCCTTGTGCTACAGATGGCAGTAACCTGAGAATCCTAAGAATAAAGATGGAACCTGATAGAAAACAGTCCCCATCACTTTCAAAAAAGGTCCATAATCTAGAAAGTTAAACTTGTTTTTTTTTTTAAATATTTTTATAACTCTGTCATTATAATTGATTTTCTCAGTAATCCCATGTGTTTCAGGTTATGCACTTAAAAATATTATTCTGAAAAAGAGCCCAAAGATTTCATCACACTGCAAAGGTGACCATAACACAAAAAAGGGTGAAGAACTCTTATTTTAGAAGGTGGCCAGAGAAAAAATGGGCTTTCTTTACACTACTTCCATAAAGACGTGCTGGAGAGAATCTCTTTTTTTTCCCCAATAACTTTCATTCACAAATCACAAATATCTTAACTGCTGTCTACCTCAGTTTTCTTATCTGTAAAATTGGCATACTAATATCACCTACCTCCCAGGGATGCTAGGAAGATAAAATGAAATTTTATTTGTGAAGCACTTAAGAAATCATAAAGTATCATGTAAGTGGGAATTTTATTATTAAAATTATTTTATTGTTATCATTCCTAGATTGAATGATAAATGGAGAAAAGGATTACTTTTCATTCTTTTTTTAAAACCTTTATCTTCTGTCCTAGAATCAATATTGTGTATTGGTTTCCAAGGCAGAAGAGTGGTAAGGGCTAGGCCATGGGGGTTAAGTGACTTACTCAGGGTCACATAGCTAGGAAGTGTCAAATTTGAACCAGGGACCTCCTGTCTCTAGGTCTGAATCTCAATCCATTGAGCTACTGAGCTGACTCCAGTTTTTAAAAAGTCCTTACTTCCTTAGAATCAATACTAAATATTAGTTCTATGGTAGAAGAATGGCAAGGACTAGGCAACGGGGGTTAAGTGACTTACCCAGGGCCACAAAGCTGGAGGCCAAATTCCAACCCCAGACTCCCATCTTCAGGTCTGCCTCTCTATCCACTGAGCCACTTAGCTGCCCCTCCTTTCTTTTTTTTTTATAAAAAAGAATAACCTTTCACTTTTTTTCTAATATTAATATGAAGTCCTAATGATTTTTTTTTACTTCAGCATAATCTTCTTATTCTCTAATAAGTAAATCAAGGAAACATACACATACACACATATATAATAAATATATATGATACAATATATGATGAAAATTATTTTATATAATCATAACAAGAGAGTATAAATTCAAATACTTGCAACAAGTTTGAGAGGAGTCGTTATTCATACTAATATGGAGCTAACTGTAATAAGCACTTAATTAGTGTTTTGTCTATCATTTGACTTTGGTTCCTGGACAACGACTTGTCTGAAATACCACAATCTAATATTATTTAACAAGCAAAGCCCTTTACGAACCCTCAACTCTATAGAAATGTTAGTAATCACTAATATTATTGTTTTGTTTTCTAATTATTCAGAAAACCAAAAAGATTTGAAGTATTTCAGCTTATTTCCTCCGAAAAGAAAACACAGGGAAGTTAACAAGCAAACCTATCATTTATAATCACAAAAACAAAGTCAAAATAGTCCTAAGACCTGTGGGGAAAACCACAGGACTAAGCAGAACTTGATACAAGGGGCTGACACTACAAACTGGATAACATTTATGTTCAGTGGTGGCAAAGGGAGAGGGAGGGAGACATCTCTAAGGATAATAACTTAGAAATACCTTTAAACCCTTCATCTAGTTTCTTCAAAGACCAAAGGTTAAAAGTAAGTTTGACACCTTGTTCTATTGCCTGCACTTATCCTCCAGTAATAAAAGAACCAATGAAATATAATAATGGGTCCCTGTGCTCCATGACATACTATAACATCTGTTTCACATCTCTAGAAGATCAAACATAGTCTTTCTGGTAATTTGAAATCACTGACTTCATTTAAAAAAAATAAAAACAATGTCTACAGCCAAATTACAAATTATTCAGCTGTTTATTAGGGGTTTTTTCTCTTCCCCTTTATTCTTTTGATTTCTCCAATGAGCCAAAATGGTATGAAGTGCTTCAAAATATCTAAGATATGCTCATTGTTTAAAGAGCTTATCGCCCTTTGAACATAGCTTTGTGTAGGGAAAAGTATAGCAATTTTGGAGTCAGTAGAGCTGGACTCTTTTTCTAGCCCCACTATTTAAGAGGTGCTTGACCACAGGCAAGGTATTTAACCCCTTGAGGCCAATGAGGAGTTTCTTCTTCTGTAAAAATGAAAATAGCACTTCCACAAAGTACCCAAAAGGAGCAGAAAGTGTTTTTGTGAACCATTCTGAAGCTTTATGAATTTGAGATCTGGATTTAAGTCCCAACTCACTCAAACTGGCTGTTTTAGTCTGGACAAGGCATTGATGTCTCCAGTATTCTAAGTTTCTAAGTCTGTAAATTATAGTTTTTATACAATAGGCAGACTGATTCAGCAATTTCAATGTCTGCTCAAATCTCACTGAAGTTTGGGTCTTACACAGTTAGTTGCTTATCCTAAAAGAATTATTGACATACAGCCTAATGATAAGCAGTGTCAGGATTCTATCATATTATTTAGTGTAAAATCCTGCTTTTTGGCGGGGGAATGAAGGGGTTAAGGGGAACCAAATATGATTTCATCGGAGGAAAGAATGAGGAAACTATCTTTACTAATGCAAAGCCACAATTGTTCTGTGACTTAATGCCTAACCTGAATATTGGAAAGGTAAATGAATTCCTTAGGGTCACAAGCCTGTATACATTAGAGGCTCAATTTGAATCCAGGGCAGCTTTCATCTAACTCTTTTAACCACATAATTCTGACTCTCTAAAACATATTTAAAATGAAGATTTCTTGAAAAGCACAACATCCTTGGAAACAAAAAGATAAATCTGAATTTAAACATGCACATGAAGAAGAATTTAACATATACAAATGATAATTATTTACAAAAGGAATAATCTTTAATCACATAATTATTTTAAAAGAACCACTGGTTCCTCCATGATTTTTCTCTTGGGTAAGTGATCTATATTTTCTTTAACAACATGATGAACATGGAAATAGGCACTGTATGTTAACACATGTACAACTAATATGATATTACATTCCATTTTGGGGAAGAGGGGAGAAATGGGAAGGAGGGACAGAACAGAGATCACGAAATGTCAGAACAATTTTTTAAAACTGTATTGGCATGTAGAACTTTTTAAAAGAACCACTGACTTTATTCAGAAGTCAACAAAAATGGCAAAATATACTAAAAACAAATCATCACATTTATTCTTCGAAATTTACTAAAATTTATTCCAATGATCTTTTTCATATCCTTTCTCTAGTTCTCTTTCTCATTCATTCCCCCTTCTGATCTTTTCCACTATCTTTTCCTTCCTCCTTCTTTCTCTAATTTTAAAGGCTTCTGCTATCAGTAGGTCCTTTGTGAATTTCTCTCTTTGCTTGGTTGCTTACAAATTACTTTATGCAATTTGTTCCTTCAGAACCTGTTTAGTTGGAACAGATATTTCACCCACATTTCAGGCAGATCTGAACATACCTATAGGAAAAAGTCACAGGTGCATTGGTCCTCTAATAAGTGACAACAGTCAAAAGTTCACAAAGAAATGGAACTAAGATAGAATACTATTGGGAAAGAATTATAATCTTTTTTTTTTAATGGATACATGTCTCTGGCATGCAAGTAACCTAAAGCACTGAATCCCTGATTTACCTCCAAGTGTGTCACCGGCTGCTCTAAGTATAGCCATCCAAGTGGAAAGGCACAATATGTCGGCTCAAGGCAGTGAAATTGCTGTTAGTAGGTTTGCTTGTTCCCTTGGAAAGTTCTTTCCTCCACTATCAGCCTCCCACAACCACTATCCAGCAATTAAAGTGTTTTAAAGTAAAGCACATTAACGCAAACATTGACTCCTAAGTTTTCCTGTGAGCTTTCAGGAAACACTTTACAGGACCATCTCATGCAACTTGCCCATTCTTTCCTCTTAAATAAGTTATCTCAAAGGACTAATGACTAATCTGGAGAAAACTGACAATGATGGAGTTAATGCTTTTTTAAAAAGTTGTTAGGTGGTTCAGTGGTTAGAGTGCTGCACCTGGAATCAGGAAGACCTGAGTTCAAACATGGCCCCAGATACTTATTGTGTGACCATGGACAAGTCATTTAACCTACTAATGAAGGAAAGGAAAAGTTATTCTAGTATCTTCTCTATGAAAACCCCATGAACAAAACTGGCATGCTGTCAGACACAGCTGAATAACAATGTTTTTCATAAATTGGGACTTTCTTCCTTTGGTCACTGGGAAATCCACATTATTTTTGATTCAATCACCTCCTTACCTCCCATATATATTCACAGACTAAGTACTATTCATTCTATCTTTGCCTTATGTCTCTCATACCATTCCTCCTCTCTACACCCTGAATGAACATTCTAACTGGTGACTCTGCCTCCATTTTCTCTTTCTTCCAATCCAACATTCATATTCCTATTAGATTAATCTTCACTATAGGCAAAACTGTTTATATGATTCTATCCTCTGCTTAAAATTATCCATGCTTGCTTTTTTACTGTTTGCAAAAAAAAGGAGGCAAACTTCTTAGTGGCATGACATTTAAGGTCCTCTAAAACATGGCACCATTCCTGACTTCATACCCTTATTTAACTGATCTTTTCTACATGCACTACATACCTACCAGATCAGACTATTATCCAGCATTCATGCCCATCCAAGGCTTAATTTCCTCTATGCCACACTGTTCTTTTACCTAGATTGCCCTTTCCCCAATTTCAAAGAAAAGATAAAAAAAGCCAGAAATTATCCTTTACTACTCAAATCTTGAAGAGCAGTTTGTACCTCTTTAAAATTCTAACCATATTCTATTTTGAATTACTCAATGAATAATCCTCTGCTAAATAGTTGCCATTCACTTTGCCAGAATTTCTCTTCAACTTAAAGGAAAGAAAAAAATCTGCCTAGTATATGACCAAAGCTTCTGTAAAATTATCTGTTAGTGCCTGGAGATTCAGAGTGAGAGGATGTCGAGATATTACAAAATATACAATAATAAGAACATTATACAAATGACTGCCTGGAAGTAGAGCAAATATCATGTTCTTATTAATTACAGAAAGGCTAAAATGGGCTAAAGGCTATTTCAGAGAACTAAGTGGGAAGGATAAAATGCATTTTGGAAAATAGGCTATCAAGTGGATGCGAATTTTTTTTCAAAAGGTGTCATAAGTATTTTCAAAACCACCTTTTAATATTCTCTCTAAAACCCTGCATCTGAGAGCCAGCAGGATATGTAGGGTTACACAATGAACTGGGAGCCATAAAATCAGTATTCTAATTCTAGTTTTAATTTTCACTAGCTACATGACCCCAAATACCTCATTTGTTCACTATGAGCCAATGTTATGTCATATTTAAAATTATGAAAATAATTTTTCCTACCTTCATCAGCCAATTGTAAGGATCAAAAGTTATAATATATTTGAATGCATTTTTAAACTATAAAAGGTACTTTTCAAATGACAAAGATTATTATAAAACGACTCCATAATTATGAGAATTATAGAATACAAATTGATAATTTTATGTTGATACTAGATTAAATGGGCAGCTAGGTGATACAGTGAATAGACTGCCTGTCCTGGCATCAGAAAGACTCATTTTTCCAAGTTCAAATTTGGCCTCAGACACTTATTATCTGGGTGACCCTGTTCAAGTCACTTAAACCTGCTTGCCTTAATTTTCTCATCTGTAAAATGAGCTGAAGATGGAAACGGCAAACCTCTCCAGGATTTTTGTCAAGAAAATGCAAAAATGAAAACTGAAAAACAGTTGAACACTGTATGAAATGAAGGAAATAAGTAAACAGTTCTGGTGCTCTGACACAGATGGTAAATGACCCCTGGAAAGGCAAAAATATCATAGGAACTAAAGAAATCAAAATCTAGTCCCCACCCATAAATGAAATATCAGTATTAATAAATACTAATAAATGAATGGTCAATTCTAAGCTTCACAGTAAATCAGTTCTTAAGAGATTGAATCTTTTTGAAATTCTGACTTCCTGTGGTAGCTATGAGACTGATATGAGATGTAATGAGCCTTCTATATCTCCTGGGAAGTTTATAAACAGCCCTTTTTCTAACTTGCCTATCAGTCACTGGAACAAGAAATGGAAAGTTCCCTAGAGCTTTAATTATAATCCCTTTACCACTGTTTTACCCAGAAATCACCCAAATTAAAATAATCCACAAGCAGTTCCTTAAGGGTTAAAATAGGTATTTTTGGAAACACTACATAATTAAACATATTTTAAAATGTAGTCTTTTTCAAGGAAGATTATACAAACTGGTAACTTATTCATTCATTCAACACATTTCTATTTGAATCCTTGCTATATAAAAAGTGCCTTAACTGAGAGCTATGACCACTTCCTCAAGAGGAAGAAAAAGCATAGATAGCAGCTGGTTCCATGAAAATTATCTTGGATTTTCACTTAGAGCCTGCACCTTTCTCCTGAATTCCTGCTTGCGCCAAAATCTGAAGTATACCTACATTCAATTAAACAAAGTCTCTGCCCAAAATGTACTTTCAATCTTGTAATCAGGATAGAGGCATAAATATACAGCAAGGCAGATAGATAGTCCCCTGAAGAGGATTCTAGACCTAGAATTAGGAAGATTTGAGCTCAGATTTGACCTTAAGATCTGAGACTCAATATTTGTACATCCCCAAGCAAGGAATTCACTCTGTCTGCCTCAGTTTCTTCATCTTTAAATTTAGGGTGATAAGAAAAACTTACCTTTCAGTGCTGTGAGGAAAAAAATGAGATATTTGTAAAGCACTTTAGCCTAAAGTAGTATATGTTGTTCTTTTTTTTTTCATTTTCATTAATAGCTACGTTACACAGCAGCAGGAGGAAAACCAGAAGTCAGATGTAAATAAGCAGTTCAGCGGAGGGAGAGATTACATTGCTATGGGGTGAACATTCAGGCAATGACTTTTGAGTTAGGACTTGAAAAATGGGCAGGTCAGAGTACACAGTGGGGTTGGCATACCAGTCCCATAGAAATGAGAGAAAACGTTTGGTTGGTACATAGGAAACATGTAGGAGAATGGCCAAAGAGAAGTTTGACATTGAGGACAGTTTTTGGAAAATCTGAATAAAAATTCTGAATTTATTAAGCCAGTAAAGGGGAAAGGGATAGGGAATGTGTTTGTTTTTTATCAGGCACATTATTTTTCTGAAGGAAGTGACACAATTTTAATGATATAGTTATTAAATTAGTGAAAAGAGCTAGAGGGAAAAAAGGAATTTAAGGTAGAGTGATAGTTAGAAGGGTACCGCAGGGGCAGGTAGGTGGCTCAGTGGACAGAGAACCAGGACCAGAGATGGAAGATACTGGTTTCAATTCTGGCTTCAAACACTTTCCAGCTCTTGACCCTAGGCAAGTCATTTAAGCTCATCTGCCCAGCCTTTCTGCTTTGGGACCCCTACTTAGTATGGATTTTAAGAAGTAAAGGTTTTTATTTTTTTAAAGGTCCTATAATTGTCCCACCATGGATGAACCAAAACAATCAGTGACTGTGTCATTGTTGAATCATTTGTCTTGAAACAGGGAATGATAGAAAGAAATTTGAAACATTAGTTTATAAGCAAATTAAAAACAAAAATGCTGATGGATCCACTGTCTTCATGACCCCATTGGGGGTTTTCTTGGCAAAGATACTAGAAAGGTTAGCCATTTCCTTCTCCAGCTCATTTTAGAATTGAGAAAATTGAGGCAAAAAGGGTTAAGTTTCTTGACCAGAGTCATACAGCTAGTGATTGTCTAAGGCCAGATTTGAACTCAGAAAGATGCTTCTTCCTGCCTCCTTCCCCAGCTGTCTATCCACTGAGCAACTTATTCACCCTTTTCATGGAAATTAACAAAGGGTGACAGTTCATATAACACTTCAGCATTTATAGGTGGCTCTTTTTACCTTATTTCATTTGATAGTAAGGACTATAGGCAGAATTACCTCCATTTTAAAGATTCCAAAACTGATTCTTGGAGAGGTTGAATGGCTTGTGCATGAGCCAGGGATATAGGTAATATATAAAAGTTACAAAAAATGGCTCCCTTTGACATTGCACTGAATACCCCTAACCAAAAAGCTGCATATCACAACTATTATCTTAAGATTCATTTTGCATCCTTATAAAATTTGGAATTACAATAAATCAGCATATTATACCTACATATAAAATTGCTCTCATGACACTAACAAATGGCAGAGATGTCAGCCATATTAAATAAAATTCAGCATCACTGCAGTCATCTAGTGTCTTCTACCAAGATGGTATCTGACATGACCTGATAAAGAGGCATGGAGTTGAAGGTAGTAAACTAAAAAGATGCCTGTCAGCACAGCATCTCTCTTCTCAGAAGGCAAGGTTGAAAATATTATTTCATCTCTCTCTCGTGTGCTAGATTTACTATGAGGGTCATAGTAAATCTGATTATTTCAACTCCTTATAACTTATCACAACTATGTCTTGCTGACAATATCAATGGGAGAAATTTCAAAACATTCAGTTCTCTGCAGCTCAAAATGTTATTAGTGAAAATTCAGAAAAAAGAACCTTAAATACTAATAGGACATTAATCGTCATATCTTAATTTTTTGCTTTTTTATACCTATAAAATTAAAATAAAATGGATTCTAAAATTTTACAGCATAATTATTTTATATTTTTAATTTGTTGTTGTCTCTACCTCTGATTCGATTTGTTTAGGTAATTCCCAGCAAAGAAATTTCTTCAACCATCAGCTATTATGCAACTTATAGTCTTCAAATGCATCAAATAGGTTGCTCATATAAATAAAGAGAATCAATGCTCATAAGAACTCTATGTTTCTAAAATGAAACTAAGAACAAATTAATTTTTAAATTTTCCTAAATCTTGTTTCAGTCATGGGTTTTAATAATTAGATTCAGATATTTAGATTTGTAAAATGCAAAATACCTGAAAAAAAGTTTTATGTATATGTATGTACACACACACACACACATATGGTCATATATATATGTATGTATTTGTGCGTTTATGTCCCTCTATTTATTCCTTCTTAATAGACTTATCATGAGTTATTTTGTATTAGTTTTTTTTCCTAAAATGTGCATATCTTCTTCCTCTGAAAAACTCTAAGGTTCATATTCTTGTCAAAAAGTTAACTCTTAATGTATCTATAATGAATACTTATTTTAGAAAATAGGTGTTTTCTAATTTTAATTATACATATTATGAAACTAACACTAACTTATAGGCCTAGAAAAATAATACTTGAATAGGACATGAACATGGCACCAAGCTCTCACTCTGGGTGACTAATGGCCCATGGTTGGTAGCTGAATATGCCGGTTTCCATGTTATCTTTAAATCATTCAACTTATCTTCGGCTGAAATTAAGTGGTATTACCGTTTACTTTTTAGTCGATCACAAATAAGGCAAGTGGCATCAGTTAAATTTCTGATGAGAATTTGCAAAAATGATAACAAATGATGCCTCTTACGTTGACAATTAGCATCCTCAGCAGCACTGATGGCCAAGTTTAATTAGGCTCTAGATTCCTGTCATAGTTCAAGTATAAATTCAAACCTGCAGCTGGACTATTCGTAGAGCTTTGGAGGACTCAGGCATAATTCAACTACCTAATTTTGGTTACTGTTTTCAATTACAATCATGATAGAATGAAAACCTGGGGGGATAAAGAAACAAAAAATGAAGTTCTTATTAACTATTCCTTGCTTACTACCTCTCAAGTTTGGAAAACAAGAAACAAAACTGGAGAATGACATATTTTGATCAGAGTTGCTTTAGCATAGTGCCTGGCACAGAGTAGGTGCTTAACAAACTTGTTGATTTGACTAGGCTTTTGCTACCATTTTTACACCTGGTAGGATTCTCCTCCTTTTTCTTCTTAGGTCCCCCTTGTATAACCTTCCCTTCTCTCATTATGTTTCTTCTTCTACAGCACTACGCTGAATCCTTAATTAAGCCTATAACCTATCCTTATGCCTATTACCTTCCCACTTTGGTGGAGTCAAATTTTTATCCAATGGCCTTTAAATAAACTGTGTTATTAAAATAGTCAAATTCATTTTCCTAAGTAAGCCAATAATGCAACCTAATCATATTGTTCGCCCTATTTCATTTTTTAAATGTATCCTGGCTTTTATTTATATGCTCATAATAAGTCTAAGTCTGGCAATCTTCCCTACTCATATGCTTAGATAAAACTTCAATCCTAATCTTTTAAAAGGTTCTTCAAAAAATTGCGCCTACTTATTTTCAACCTGGAATCAATTTTTAGTGTAAGAATTTGAATGGAAGGCCTAGGAAATTCTTAAATTTAGCATCACAATGACACTAAAATTACTTCAAAACACATTTGTAGTAAGAATGAGCAATTTCCCTCTGCTATTTCTTTCTTTAAATTTAAATCCTAGATTCACAATGGTTCTTTAGGCTAATCACAAGTTCAGGTCAGCAGATTCAAGATTTTAATCTTTTCTACTAGCTTTTCCTATTAAGTTGGGACAAGCTATGTTGTCCCTAGAACCTTGGTTATCCAAACTGAGATAATATAAACCTATGAATGAGATCTAATAAACCTAATAATCTAGGGAAATGATTGTAAGCATCTTGAAATAAAGTATAGGCTGCATCAGAATCATATTTAGGCATTAAAAGTGAACATTTATCATCAAGATCACATGAAAAAAGTGAGAGTAAATGGACAAAAAATTATGATGAGTACTTATAGGAAGAACTGGAATATTGTTTGGGTATTTTATGAAAAGAAATTAATTGATTAAAATTTAAATGGTAAGTATGTTCATTTGTTTGACATGATCATCAAGGTTTTTAAATAATGATTCATGAGTGTAAATATACATATATGTATGTACAAATACACATTTTAAATGCTATGAATAATGTACATTCAAATGTAATTAAATTTATATATCTTAATATATATTTTTAAATGAGTACCATGCCCATAGCTCTTTGGATGATACAAAAGAAAAAGAAAAATATATATATAGCCTTTGATCTCAGAGGTTCTTAAAATAACATTCAAGAAGCCAATGTAAGCATAAAGTCTTACTGAACACACCAATAAAGGATAATCTAAACAAATATAAATTAAGTTCTTACTTGTGGGATAGCTATTTTAATCAAAAAGAAAAAAATAACCTGCATTTATGGCAATAGTAAAATATTAAAATGATTTCTTTAAAGGCACACATCTGTTGGTGTGCAGAAGACAAACCAAGAAGCTCCCTACAAATGCATGTCTATAGCTCAAAGGCAGAGTTAGCATCACTGACATAAATAACATCTCAAAAGAACAAATGAGTAAAAAATTCTCTTACAATTAATAATTTTAGCCTAAAGATGAAGAGAAACTTTCCTAACAATAATCCAATTTTATAGTCAAACTAAAAGATGAGCATTAATGTAAGTCCAAAAGGTTTTAGCTTAAAAGCTGAGTAATAATCATAATTTTTAAAAGTATATCATATACATAAAGCACAAATAAGGTAACACCAAATTTGCAAGTTTTATATATTCTATTTCATTTCATTATATCTGGAAAGTCTGTGAGGTTTTCTTTAAAGAATAAATATGTTTTTATAACTAAAGTCATTTTAAAATGTCATTTATCTTTCACAAATAAACCTTTACTAAAACTCAAATGATTATAAATGATGTGTATCCATAGAACCTATTAATGACAAAGGAGAGTGTGAGATATCATAGATAACCAAGAATTGTTATATTGTATTCATGTATGCTACTTTTCTAACACAAAGCATGTTTTAAGTGCATTTACACAATATTTGTTGATTATTTAAGTATGCTATATTCAGATCATAGAAAATATCTCCCTGGGTATTTCTGTAAGTGCATTCAATTATTTTTGAATACATTTTAACTGTATTTCATAATGAAAATATGTCCATTATATTAATTGTACATTCCTTTCTTAGATTAGGTACAAAGTAGATCATTTCAAACTGATACAAACTCTTGGAACTAAAGTAAAAAAAAGTATTAAAATTAATTATTTCAATAGGAAATTATTTCTATGGATATAATAACTTGGTTTTTGTTACCTTTTGTTGATGTCATGATGAACAGATTAATTAAAAAAAACATGGAAAGACCTACATGAAATTATGAAAAGGTAAATGATCAGAACCAAGAGAATATTGTATACAACAAGAGGAATATAATTTGAAGAATAATTTGGGTATGGCCACCTGCACAGAAAGAAATGATAAACATAACTAATCAAGATATAGATTTTTAGGTCAAATGAAGCCTTCCCTTATGGTGAAGGAAAAGGAAGAAGGGGTTTATGTGATTATTTTAGTGTAATAAAGAAATAAATTTCAACTTAAAAATAGGAATGAATTTTAATGACTAAAATTAATGAAATAAAAAAATAAAATGGGTTCATAAAGATTAGTGATTTACTCACAAAGACTACCAATTGATAAGTTTTTTACCTACTTGATCAAATTGTAATGGGATTGGTTACAACTTTAGTTTATCTACTTGCCCCTCCTTTGACTCAAGGCTTTGATTCAACCTTTCTAAAATATGTAATGGTTCTGTTCAAAATCACAGAATTTAACCTTTTTAGTTTTGTCCAAAAGGATGATATTATTTGCCTTTAAACCAGAATTTCATTAGACTTGATCAGGATCCACAATATTCTTTTTTTAAATATGTATCATCAGCATGTATTCTTATTTATGTAAAAATAATGGAATCTGTCCTAACTGTAAACAAGAAATCTGTGACCATATTTTCATTGTACTTATTGCCTGAAATAAAGCAAAGAAATATGCTCTTCAAATTCCAAATCCAAGCACATCCCCACACCCCGAAGCACAAAGCCAACTAAAACAACTGAAAGCTCTGAGGTTCATCCCTCAACAAAAAGCAAGGAAGCTAATTGCTTTGCCTTTCATTGTCAGTAATTACTTTTATTCCATATGGTGACAAGATGATCACCTTTCACTTGTTTGTATAAAACCAAATCATCTTTTCTTCAGACACTGTAACTGCCAAAACCCCAACCCATCAAACACCTGGATCACACAGAGAAGCGCACTCATAAGCAATAAAATGCCTTAGCTTTTTCAGAGCAAATTAAAAAAAATCAAGGTACTATATTTTGTACCTTAGTGAGATTCATGTTTAATGTCACGTGGCCCCAGATACATCCCACTGATATTATTTTAAGGTTCACTGGGGAAAGGCTTAGATTCTGATAGAACAGTTCTTGTGAGGGCTGACACAAGTATCTACAAAATACCCAAATAAAAAGTTTAGGGGAAGATTCAAGCAGAGTCATTAACGAAACAACTGTTTGAAATTGAGTTTTACTGTCTTTACTCAGCTGCAGCAGTATTTTACAAATCAAGCTCAGAAATGAAAGAATACAATTGTACCGATGCTATAAAATTATGATTTATCTGTATAAATTTAATATATGTAGGTAAGTTTGCTGTGATATCACTGTCTATACACAGAAACACAGAAAAACATGAAACAAAATATAACAAATTGCTCTAAGTTGTCCTTGAGAGGAATCACAGTATAATGGATAGAGAACCAGCACAAGAGTCACCAGTAATTTCTGGGGTCATGTCATGTCATGACACATACTGGTTGTAGATTTGGGTCAAATCGTTTAACCTCTCAGTGCCTCAAGGAACTGATTTACTGAGCATGTGCTGGCTTGCACTAGTAGAGAAGGTTTCCTCACTGGGAAATCTTTATACCAAGGAAATAATGGATCCAGGCCAAAAAGTACCTTAAATCTTTAAACAAAAGATGTTAAAAGAATAAACACGCTTGAAAAACTTAGGCTAGCCAAACTCTTAAAGAAAGAGATTTATAAAAATATTTTACAAATCCAGAAACTTACATAGGATGATTACATAAATTAGGTAAGTCAGAAGTCTTCATGTTACCAGTAGTATAAAAACCTTTGTTTTATGTTAGCTTTACAGACAAGCTATCTGAAAACATTTTGTATCCCACAAAGGTTTCTGAGCATACACTCCTAATATATGTATATATCATTACTTTTTTATAAACTATATACAAATAAATTTTAAAACTTGTACAGAAAATATAAATTAAAATTTTGTGATAAAGATTTTTCAAGGTTGTTGATGTGCTTGGTTTTATACTTTTAGGAAATCACTCTGAAAGTTGTATAGAGGATATAAATGTAATATAAACTTGAGACAGGAAAAACAATTAAGAGACTATTGCATAGTCCAGGCTAGAGATGAGGATGGCTTTATCTAGACTCTCATCTGCCCTCTAAGGAGAACTTTTGCCAAATCCATCATGTGATTTGGGAGACATGGAGAAGTTATAACGGGAGGTGCATTTTCCTAATGAAATCTATTTTACTTCTGGTTTGAGTCCTGGTTACTTTAGAACAAGTTGGATTTTAAGTGTCCTGAAACCTGGTACCCATTAGGTTCACCTAGATTTCATTGAAAAAGAAAGAAAAATAGAGAAGAGAAGTCAATGTCCTCACGTTGAAAAAAATCCCTATGATTGGCTAACAGATGGAAGGTAGGATAAAAATCATGTTTCTTTGCTTGGTCTATGATAAATTCTACTTTTGATATCACTGTTCTAAAATATAAGGGTCTCTTGACACAAGGTAAAGAATCAGAACAAAGTAAATAAAATAATAGTAAAATGGATATTTCCATATATTTATAAGATTTGGCTTTTCATAGATAAATATACATATCAATGAATTTTTCAACTTTTCATTGAGATGCTTTGCTATTTTATATATACAGTCTAAAATGAACTTTATGTAAATCACATACTCTATACATTATTTATCCCTATTATTTTCTTTCTTGTCATTTTTTGCTTCAGCAATTTTCCCAATACTCTATAATTTTGATTTTCTCCTTTCCTGCCATCTTCCTTGAAACAGCAAATCATTCGCTGTGATGGGACAATGAAGACATATTTTTCTAGCCATATGAATTCTTCTCTTCACCTCCATTCCTCTTAGGTACTAGAAATAGCCCAAAGATCATCTTGATTCTTTGATGCATAGAGACCCCCAAAGCAAGACATCACTTTAATATAGTTCACTGAATAATTCTTTTCAACCAGAGAGTGCCTGAAACATAACAGCAGGGAACCATAGGAAGTCATTTTTTTATCTTTATCTTGTAAATTACATCCTCTAATTACAACTCCTAGGAAAAATGAGGCATTTACCTAAAAATGGGGCTCCTGACAACATTTGGTAATCTCTTGAAAAATCAGCTGGGGAATTTCTCAAATCCATCAAAAGTTGACTTTTTTGCAAGGAATAAAAAAAGTATCGATAGAGATTCCCCATCTGATTCTGCTGTAGTCGTCCTATACTCACAGATATATTTGAATCTCTGTAGTGAATTCCTCATGAGAAGAGGTTTAGTAAAGTTGTTTGAAAACAAATTTACATGTGGAAATCACCCCCTCCCTCCATATCTCCCAACAACTCAGGAATGGCAATGTTATGACATTTAACACGTGAAATTTCCTTTTTTTTTTTTTAGTCATCAAGAATGGCTTGTGAAAACCATTATATTCACGACGAGGAAAAAAACAGGTTAATTCAAAATTCTATGCTCTGTTGAACCCAATATACACACTTTCCCCAAAGCAACAACAGATGCACCATGGAAATGCAATCAAGGCATCAGACCCACTTTAGCAATGTGTTGTGCCAACCCATTATTAATGTTGTCTCCTAGGGAATTTCTATTTCCATATAAGCTCAGCCAAATATTGTTCACAACTACATATTATCATATTTCTTTTGCATTATCTGTAGAAGAAAGAAAATTATATGATGAAGTGAGAAGAGCTGTATGGATGAACTCAGAAAAAGAAACTGAAATTTAAAAATATACAAATACATTTACATACATACATAACAGTATCTGGACAAATTTGTAGTAGGTTTAATATACTGACACTAATTGGTGGCAAATCTGACAGGTTATAGATAAGTGAGTTGTCTTTGGGAAAAGGAATTCCATGGATTCATTTTCCTGTATTCCTTTCCATGCCAATCATTGGCACAAGAGTGAAATACCGGTGAATGGGTAAAGCTGAATTAAGCCATTGAAAGAAGGAGTGGAAGCTTAATTGTGTTCTCTTGCATCTTTTCCTACTGCAAAAGAAAAGCATTATTGTCCTTGCTAAAGGATTCCCTTTCACGTTTCAAGGAACCCTGCCAATTTCATTGTGAAAGTCACACTGCAACCCCAAGTGAAAGTAAGGGGGTCTAACATCTCAGCTTTGTTTAAGGGTTTGGGTCTTTTTGGTGGGCAGTAGATTCTAAATCTAATAAGCATCACTAAGCGTGACATTTAAACTTTATTCTTCAATTGGCTTCATGCAAGAAAAGGAGATGAGAAATAGGAAAAGTATACTTTTATGGTTTAAATGCATGTTACACTGAAATCTATTTGTGAATGTTGCCTAAGTATGCATTCTATGAAATTACACTTGTTAAATGCATCAGAGGATCTGAACTTCAGAAGGCAAATCTTATCTGAGGCAATAATATAAAAGTCCACTTTCACAGATGAATGGATATGTTGGATTTTTTTAAAGCACTTTCCTTAATGTGACCTAATTAAGGGTGTAAATTAAAAGGAATTTTGCATTATAAAACTGTCAGACATCAAATATAACTTTTTGAAGATTTGAAAATAACCTATGTAAAATAAGAGAATCTTTTTCAGTGACTCTCCAAGAAAAGGACAAACTAAAAGGATTTTCATGGGGAAACTTTAAGTCAACTGACTGGTTGGACTACATTAGATTTTAGTAGAGATATAATATTACTCCATAAATGAAAAATGGCACTAATTTTCAACTGTGAAATTGTCTGTACTTAATAAAATGTGGTAATTTGACTGCCAAGGAACATTTCATATAGCCACTGTTAAAATTCCTTTAACTAATGACAAATATCTATCTATTCCTTTGAGTTAAAAAGGTAGAAAAATACTGTAGAAAGTTATAAGCATTCCCACAAACTTTTCTCTAAAAAATTATTTTTATTAACACATGTCTATATAGAATAATAGATTTTTGCATGTAGGATGAAACTGGGATCAAACCATTCTATCAAATCATATTTTATTTAATACCTCCTGCAAAAGTACAAAATGTTGGAGTTGAGAGAGGGGGTTGAGGTATTTTTGTTTTTTGGAGTTTTTTTGTGTTTTTTTTTGCAAAAATCTGGGAAACTAAGTCAACAGAAACTATCTGAAACACACTAGTTATATATAGTAGAAATTGTGAAATGTACAAGCCAAGAGTTTTACTCAGTAATCAATTCAATCTTTTGGCATAATGATCATACTTTGGATTTGTTGTTGTTATTGTTTAACTGACTTTCATTAAAATGAGTTCTAAATGTTTCTTCTTTGTCTCCCAAAGATATTTCTAGTTGGATAAATGCAAATGTACAAACCAAAGAAGGTGAGAAGTCTAAGCAACTCTCTAAATTAATCAGCTTCCCAAGAAAGGAGAGATTGTAGGGCTTCTCTGAAAATTGTTTTCTTTTCCCCATAAAGAAAGCTACCAAGGAGATAAATGTTGTTCAATTGAAGATAGACATCAACCCAAGAAGAAAATGTAATCAAGTTCCTAAATATTTATATTTATGGCACATTGTTACCTTTAAACTACAGTCCATTTATCCTAACTGCCTTTTTTCAAACAAGTAATTTTCTACATGCCACTATAATCTACCAGGGTCAGCACTCAAATGTTCAAGCATTTTATTTAAATGAGGTTTTTTTGGTCAGTAAAGAGCTCTCTGACCTGGTATGCATCATAAGATTATTAATTTGGTTGTACTTGAGATTTAAAGTGTCTCCTTTGCTGTAGCAGGTGGTACATAAGAGTGGGTTGGAGCACAAAGCTGTGTAGGATCATGTTGAAAATACATCAAAGAGAAGCAGAATTCCTTTTTCTACTAATTAAATTAAAAAAGAGTATATCCTAAACACTGATGTGAACCTAAAGTTCCCATAAAGAATACAGAATATCTCTTGATTTTCATATGGTTTTGTGTCTTCTGAGCCTTAATGCAAAATAAGTAGCATGTTGGGGGTCATATCCATAGAGAACCAAGAGGTTTATTTTGATCAATAATCACATAAAATATGCCATTCAAATACAAATGATGAACCCCAACAATGGTAATGTCTATACCACCATCATCATTTATAACTATGGTTGAATTATTCATTTTCTTTTATCATCTTTCTATTAAATCTAACAAATTATACATATGCACATATATGTGTATACATGTATTCACACCCTACACACATATATACCTTTTTTTCTTTACTAGCCTGTTTCACTATCCGTAAAGCAGGCAAAATTTCCATTGCTAGTTATAAGAACAAAAGGTACTTAGGACTAAAAAACTCATTAATACCATAAGGCAGAAGTCACTTGTAAATGAGGGCTAGTAGAAGAGAAAAGGTAAACTAGAGAATTTTTACTTCCTTGGAATTCAGGAGTCATTCTAAAGCTATTTAATTAATTAAGAAGGGAAGAAAAGATGGATTTCCTTTACACAGAAGAGCATTCTATGAGTATCTAAAGGAAAACCACATTTCAGAAATGATAAGTTGTTGGTTTGCTGGGAATCAGAGGAGGTCCTCCAGAGATAGCTTAGGAACGATGAAAACTTCTGAGATGGCTTTCAGACTCCTTGGGTGAGGTTGCCCATGATGACGTTAAACAATGATTTAGAGTTTGCACATCATTTGGACAAGTGTTGATGGCCCAGAAAGCTTCCTGCCAAGGAGGATGAGCTGGCCTGTGGCCAGGAGCAGAAGGGCCTAAAATATCTAAATGTGAACTTGTGTGCATTTTAATTTACCTTATTTGAATGCACTTAAATTTTCCATGATCACCAGATCTATAAATGTTTATTTAGAAAGCAAACATAAGAAGAAAAATAATTTTGCTTTTTTAATATATAGCTTCCATCATATCTTTACTAGATCCTTCAGAGAAAGGAAAAGTCAATTATCTCGTCCATGGAAAGTGAGAAGCTTATATGATTTACTCAGGTCCACATGATTTAACTATACATAAACTAAGACCAAGAATAAGAACTCCTTACTCCCAGTCTAATTTTCTTCCTACTAGGTTTTATTTTTTTTTGCTCAAGAATATATTAAACATAATGATGTTGTTATCAATATAGTAGGTATTTAATAAATGCTTACTGACTATATATCATCATTATTGTCATGGAAAAACTGGTATAGTTATGATTTAAGCTTGACAAGTTTCTATAGATTATTATCTGTAGATCATACCTACAACAAATTTCATATTCAAATTGGAAAATCAATTTTTGTTTTTGTATACATGTGAGCAAATACATTTCAATATGAATCTACCCTTTCATTAGCCTAAAAATGGCCCAGACAACATATGATGTTGTAGAAAATACAACAAATTTGGAGTTAGAATATCTGTGTGGAATCTTAGCTTTGAGACTTATTACCGTTTATGGGAATTTGGTCACTTGACTTCATTTTTTTTAGAGATTGTCTCATTATCTGCAAAATGAGTGGTATGGAATTGATGATTTCTAAGCTTCCTTCTAGCTCTAAATCTAAAATTTCATTCTAGTTCACACCCAAATCAATTACCAAGTTGTACCAAAACTAAAAGTTGTGCCTCATATTAAAAGTGGGCTAGGAAAAGTTATAAATCATTTTGGAATACTCCTGTATACTTTTGGATGCAAATGTATGCTTTCATTGAGTTTACAGGCTGAACATGGAATTACAAAACCTCAAAATGGGAAGAAACCTTAAAAGTAACCTATTAAAAAAAATGAAAGCTATTTTCATAGCTGTCAATTGATCTTCCAAACAGTGGATACATCTCCAAAGACATCATTCTACTTTCTGAGCAATCTGGAACTCCCACTGATTAGGCCAAGAAGAATACATTTACTCAGTGCTCTCTACATGACAGTCTTTCAAACTTTTAAACATGTCTGCCATGCCTGTCCTCCCACCAATAAGTCTCTGCTTCTCAATACAGATCATCTCTAGTTGTTAATATATATTACTTGGCTATTAATTTTATAAAACTTTAAAGTTTATAAAACATGTTAATACTTATTTAATTCAACAGGAACACAAATCCCATTACAATGTAAACTTAGCAGGAATGCAGATTGTTTTGTTCTTTGCACTTGTATCTCAGAGCCTACCACAGTACCTGGCTCACAATCAGCACTAAATAAACACTTGTTGATTAATTATTTCCAGTCTATTTGCCATCTGAGTTGAACAACTAGAATCAAACCATTTGGTTCTAATTTAGTCAGATAATATGTTATGTCTGAGGTCAATTCTAATAAATGATCATATCTGAATTTCTAAACATTTGAAAAATGATTATCACGAGGTATGGGTAATGATGATGGAATATTCCATCATACTGGGAAAAGAATAGTGAAAGGGATATGTAATTTTTGTGTTAGAGAAAATATTCATAGTCATGGTTTTAGTCCTGAAAAGAATCTTAGTAGTCATCTATCTTAACTCTCTCACTTTACAAATGAGAGAATTGTGGGTTAAGAGATGTTGTGATATTCCTTGACTTGAAACCAGTCTGATTCCAAATTCAATGCTGTTTCTCCTCCCCTCCTCACTGTACCAGGCTGAGTCATACATGGATATAATCTGTATTAAGGGAGAAATATCTGTTTGTGTTCTAACTAGAGGACAGAAATGAGATGGATAATCTTTGGGAATCCTGCCAAATTATCTAAATATATACTAGTTCAGAAACCTTCTGTCTTTGTACAACATACTTTCTTCTACTTTTTAAAAATCAATTTATTGTAGGTCAGTAAACAGTCATAATTATAGACTATGCCTGCACAATGTAATTACTGTGTACTTACCTGGTATGGAAGACTATACTAGACCTTGAGATAAAAAGACAAAAGAAACAAAAGTAAAGGCATTAAGGGAGGAAAAATAACAGAAGAAATTAAGCTACTTGCCCTTAAGATGTTTGTCATGTAGGTAGGGAAAAGAATTTGAAAGAATTACAAGTAACAGGAAGAATGTTAATTACTCAAGGATAGGCCAAGCCAATATAATAAAAATGACAATTTTATCTAAATTAATTTACCTATTCAGTGTCACACCAATCAAACTACCCAAAATGTATTTCAAAGAGCTAGAAAAAAATAAAAACAAAATTCATTTGGAAGAAAAAAAAGACCTAGCCATTAACCAGTTGATGGACATGCTCTCAGTTTCCAATTCTTTGCCATCCCAAAGAGGGGTGCTATAAATATTTGTGTTTCTTTTCCATTTTCCCCTCATCTCCTTGGGAGTTAGACACAGTATTAGTATTGCTATATCTATGGGTATACATGGTTTTACAAGTCTTTAGATATAATTCCAAATTGCTCTACAAAATGATTGGATCAGTTCACAGCTCCACAAATACTGTATTAGGGTACCAATTTTTCATATATCCTCCAACTTTTGTCATTTTGCCCTTTGAGTCATTTTAGCCAATCTGATGAGAGTGAGTAAAGTACTTTTTAAAGCAAGATCACATAAACAGTATATCTTAGAGTAGTATAAATGATATCATCCTGGGAAATGTTAGGTAGGAAAGCTACAATCTGTTCCAAGAAGAGTCAACAACTACAATTAATTTTATTTTTATAAACATTATTTAACTAAAATGTATAACACTGAATTACTTCATTACGCTATCTGAACACACAATATTCATTGTATCTACAATATAAAACTGGCAAGATTTTTTTTTCTTTTTCTGAAATAGTTACTTAAAAATAAATTTCTAAGTCACCTTACTTGCTGGATCACCTTTGGGAAAAAAACGACTGTCCTCTCAGGTGTTATTATTACATTAATATCCCAGCATCCCATATCTTACTATATATATATATGCATATACATATATACATATGTATATGTATAAACACACACATATATATTCTGGAAGTGGGGGAGTAGCACAGTGGAATGATATTATATAAAATGTTGATTTATTTTTATCATAAGTATACCCATGCATAACAGATTTGATTCTTATCCCCCACAGCTCTAGACTGTATGAGATCTACTTCAAAAGAAGCCCACCAGCAGATAGCATGCATTAGCTGCTTTTCAAAGGAAAATTTTGACCTAATAGTCCATAGGTATTACTGTACTGGGATTGGAACAATCTCAGGGTTGCATTGCAAGGAAATTATAAGTTATTGTCACCTTGGGCAATGTTAATTTGGAATGTCTTTCCTTTAACATCTTAGGAAATTTTTTTCATTGTGTCATACAGAACAATTACTTTCTCCCTGACTTTCCATCCCCCCCATCCCATCTTTCCTCAGATCATATCATTGTTTTTTTGACATGCCTGTGCTCGCAGATGCTACAGGCAAATTTAGCAGGCTTTAGTTAAACTACTTTCACACCTGTTAAAAGAAGTTTTGGTAGAAGAAAAATGCTTTTCAATAATAAATGTTGTAAAGATAACCTTGCCTTCCTGGCAAGATAGTTAGTTACCTGATTACTGCTATGTCTACACAATAAGCCCCAAATAATTGTTAATATAAAGTCTGGAAATTGGGAATTCAAGGCATCTAGATTTGAACATAGGTTCTCTGTCCATTAGTTCAGTGATCCTAGGCAAAGAACTTTGTTCTTTGTTCTCCAGGTTCCTTATCTCCCAGTTTGGTAAAATGGTGGGGATGGGTGGGAAGAAGTTTGGTCTGTACAATTTGGACTACCTAACTTTACACATGAGAATATTGATGTTCAAAGCCTTCAATTTATTTACTAGCAACTTTTTCATGAAATTGTTCTAAAAATCAAATGAAATCACATTAACATTTCAGGCTGAAAGAACTATGACTGGCAGTGATTTCAGAAGGTACCTAGGAGAACCCTTTCTTTTTACAGATAAAGAAACTAAGCCCAGAAAGGTTAACCAACTTGTTCAATATCACAGATTTGACCTCAAGTCTTCTCAATACAGAGTCAGTGCTCTTTCTTCTGTAGTATAAAACATATGCAAAGTGCTTTACAAAGATTGAAATAAATCTAAATAAAGAAATCTCATATTTTATTCTTATTTCTCTAACCACTACTTAACTCTTCTGCTTCACTTCTGTGCCCTCTCCCCATTCTCAGTTTTTGGTTCTTCTGATTTCTAATGGCTAATACTTAGAACTCACTGACAGAACTAGACAACTCAACAATCTCATTTATTAAGGAAACTAATGCTCCACTAAAGGAATACAGAATTTAATGGTTGCCCTTTAAGACTTCAGTCTGATAGACATGAAAGAAGATCCCCATCTGTACAAGAATTCCTACAATAACATCCCTGACCAGTCATTAGTAACCTTTTGTCTGAAGACCTCTAAGTAAATGGAAACCTACTACCTCTCAAAGTGATCCATTGTACCTTGGGGAGGTAGGTGGCATCATTGCTAGAATGATGGAGGATCTGAGTTCAAATCCTAACTCAAGCATTTATTTACTATGTGACCTTGGGCAAGTGGCAAGTTCAGCCTCAGTTTCCTCATTTTTAAAATGGAAATAATAAAAGCACCTCTCTCATACAGTTTTCTGAAGTCCAAACAAAAAATATATTTAAACCATTACATAAATTTTAGCTATTATTTCTAATAAAGCCTAAATCTTGCTTCTGCTCTACTTTCCTCCATTGTTCTTATTCCTACCACCTGAAGTCAAGCCAAAGAAATTTAATCCTCATTCCACAAGACAATATCCCTTCCCCCAAACCCTAACCTCTCCCAATATTTTCATTTCTCTAGCCTTAAACATACCTAATCTTTTCTGCCAAATCTTGGATGGAATTATCTTCAAGTTTCTTCACCAAGCTTATCATTTTCCTCTGGATGCACTCTAACTTGATACCCATGATAAAAGGTGGAAGTGAAATCATCAAAAATAATCTGAACTTGTCTGTTTATCTATGATCTCTTTGGGGTACAATCCCAGCAATGGTATGGCTGGATCAAAGGGCAGGCTTTCTTTTATCACTCTTTGGGCATAGTTCCAAATTGCCATCAAGAATGGTTGGATCAGTTCTCAACTCCACCAGCAATGCATTAAAGTCCCAATTTTGCCTCATCCCCTCCAAAATTCATTATTCTCCCCTACTATCATTTTAGCCAATCTGCTAGGTGTAAGGTGGTACCTCAGAATTGTTTTGATTTGCATTTCTTTAATTATTACAGATTTAGAACACTTTCTCATGTGCTTATTGATATTTTTTCTTTCTTTATCTGAAAATTGCCTATTCATGTCCCTTGCCCATTTATTAATTGGGGAATTACAAAAATATTTATAGCTGTGCTTTTTGTGGTGGCAAAAAATTGGAAAGCAAGGTTATGCCCTTCAATTGGGGAATGGCTGAACAAATTGTGGTATATGTTGGTGATGGAATACTATTGTGCTAAAAGGAATAATAAACTGGAGGAATTACATGTGAACTGGAAAGACCTCCAGGAATTGATGCAGAGTGAAAGGAGCAGAGCCAGAAGAATATTGTACACAGAGACTGATATACTGTGGTAAAATAGAATGTAATGGACGTCTGTACTAGCAGCAATGCAATGACCAAAGACAATTCTGAGGGATTTATGGAATGGAACACTACCCACATTCAGAGGAAGAACTACAGGAGTAGAAACACAGAAGAAAAACAACTTCTTGGACACTTGGGTTGATGAGGATATGATTGGGGATGTAGACCTGAAAAGACCACACCCAATAATGTGTAATAAGTCTTGACTGACCACACATAATAAAACCAGTGGAAATGCGAATTAGCTACAGTGGAGGGGGTGAGGGGGTGAAGGGGAAAGTAAAAACATGAGTTATGTAATCATGGAAAATTTTTCTAAAAATAAAAAATTATTAAAAAAATAAAAAAATAATCTGAACTTGGACTACCCAAGGCTTTGTGTATTTTACGAGAAGTAAAATAAATGCATTTTTAGGATGGTCCTGCTTGCCAGCTAACTGCTGGTGATTGCCTTTTCTCCCAGAAGCTTCACAGCTACTCAGCTTGAGAAACATATATATATATATATATATATATATACTGTCGTGTTTTTAATCAGTAGGTCTGATTTATATATATATATATATATATATATATATATATATATATATATATATATACATACATACATACACAGCATCTTCTCTTCTTTGCAAGTAACTGTATTTTGAGAAGTCCCCAAAATATCTTAGAGACAAACATTTGAGTCAGTGACTCTTTGTTGAGGCAATTAAAAACCACTCACATCTCATAAGCTGCTTCCATTATCTTTATTTTTTAGATTAGTTTTATTACCAATGAAATCAAAGCCTGGATGGGATGATGGCTATAGAACTAAGCTAAACTAGATATAGGAAATTTTTGGTTCAAATACAATTTCTAAGACTTACTTTCTGAAGAACACTGAAAAGGTAGGTCAATGAATCTCTGAATTTCAGGTAACTTCTAAGTTTATGACATAAGGCTGTCGCAAATATGCAATTCACCCACTAAAGAAATAAAAGATTATTAGCATACTATATATAATCATTTAATAAGCATGATTACTCTTTTTGTCTTACGCTCGCCAGGGCACAATCCACATGCTTTCTTAATCAACGTGTAGCAGCCAATGAACATAAAAAACTGAGAGCAGAAGAGTTTTACAACTTGTGAATCATCATTTATAAAACAGACCCACTCATAGGAAGTAGAGCAGTGGTATTATTCATGCAGCAGAATCCCTGTATGAACTATTCCCCATTCCTCCCACTCATGCCCCAAAGCCTGTCCCCTTCTAAAAGGCAGTTACATGATGAAAAAAGATATAACAAATCAATGAATCAAATATTAGTATTACTTCCCTTTATCATTTATTTAAATTCCTTAAGAATGTGGATATATACATACATGCCTCTGTGTCTATATATAATACACACACATTTTTTTAACCAAATCTGTGATTCACTGGTATTGGGAACTGCCTACTAGTAAGGAAGTTCCTTGAAGCAATAAAGGTCAGTCAAAATGCATCAGTCCACTGAACTTCAAAGACTTAACTCAAAAAAGTTTATCTTAGCTCCAAGAAAATATTAAATCTTTATAATCCAAAAATGTGCCTATTTCACAGGGGTCAGGGGGGTTGTACTTTTTATACCCTTCCCATATGGGATGGGGAAAGAAGAGACAACTTTATCCAAATAATTGCAAAGAACAGTATTCCTTCAAGAAGTTATAACAATGATAAAGTGCTTGTTTAGCACTTACGTTATGCTCTAAATGCTGGAAATATAAATGTAAGTAAGGAAAATTGCTGTTATCCTCAAGAGTCTTACTTTCTATTGGAGGAAGATACAACATAAAGAGGAACTATAATATTAGAAAATATCATAGATAAAGCATTTAAAATGCTATAAATATAAACCACTAAAAAGGAAAACGGTAGCAATGGCACAAATGGCAATGGAAAAATATATGGTAGTTTATATAGCTATGCAGTATTTTAATGCCATTACTAATGTTTATTAAATGGTATAAAAGAGTAGACCTGAAAAAAGTGGATGGCTCTAGTATTAAGAACAAAGGATAATACCTTGACAAATTAAGCATTGCATAGTTTTCAGTGAAATATTAAAACAAAATATACAAGCAAACTATTTCCAAAATGTAATTTTAATTCTCTAAAAGGCTTCATCTCAAGAAAAAGAGGTACAATTGGAAGAATATGAATGATTTTATCAGTCCTGGAGTGTATATATTCTTCTATTTTTGTCTTTCTAATATCTCACAAACATTGAATACTTTACTTGTTTTACTTTGTTTTAAAAGATTCAGATGTAAAGAGTATGAGGTTATGTCCCAGAGAGGTTGGGAACCAGAAAGTTATAGCTTCAATTTTATTTCTAGGCAGAAATAGGAAGTCCAAGTATGGAGCAACTAGATATTATTTGGAATATACATATAGAAGCTCATATAATACCTCTTAATGGTGGTCCACTAAAATCTGTTCACATTCTGGAATTGAGGGTTGCCTCATGCTCACATCATTTACATAATTCAGAAGAATTCCCATTTCCCCATGAATCTTTCCCACATATTCCAAGCACTAGGGGAATTTTCTGAACGAGGTTGGGCAATCATAATATGGCTGAGTTGCTATGGCAATGTGGCTAGGCCAACCACACATTCTCTGTTGGAGTCTTCTCTGCTGTCTTAGCAGCAAAAAAAAAAAAAAAAAAAAAAAAAAAAAAAAAAAAAAAAAAAAAAAACCAACAATTAATTTCTTGCTCTCAAGCCACAGGAAGCTCTGGAAAGAAAGAAGCCCCTGAAACTCAAACCAATAGCAACTTGTCATTTCATTTCCATGGATGTTCCTTGCTCATGATTTCCTTTCCTCCTACTTGCTTCTCATTTTGATTATCACAGATTCCTGATTTGTACAAAATTGTTTACATGTTGTCACCTACATTAGAACATGTATCCTTTGAACTCAAATACTGGTTTTTTACTTTCTTTGTAGCTCTGGTGCTGAGCACAGTGCACCAAACAGAGTAGGCACTTCAAAATGCTTTTTGTCCTTGCTCAAAGGAAAGGCTTCCAAGGATATCTTGGTTGTAAATATTTGGATACTTTTTGCCTGGTTTATGAAAATCTAACATTAGTTCTCTTCCACTTTGTTTTAGCCCCTCAAGTCAAGCTCCCCACACCTGAACAAAATTTCTCATATTTCAAACAAATTAAATACTCATTCCCTTTCATACATTGATGAAAGAAAGTGTGTGTGTGTGTGTGTGTGTATTAAATAACATCTAACTTTTCCATTATCCATTTTGCTCTGTTTATTCTAAGTCCTAGATAAGTGTTTTTCCATTCCATTCCATGTCTAATCAGATTATGATTCTTCCCTCTTATTATGTTTTTGGTCTTGCCTTTTCTAAAATGGACTTGTTCCCAATGTATGTGTAGGATCTAGGGTCCCTCTAGATGTCATTTTAATGATTTGTCATTTGTTCATTTTTGTAGAGATGGAGAATTTAACTTAGTCACTGATTGCATTTACTTTATATACAGTAGTTCCCTGGGTTGGACGAGTGGGAAGAAAGAGTAAATCAGTGGTGGGGAACTAGGGTAGCACAGTAAATAGAGTATCAGGCCTAGAGTCAGGAGAATCTGGATTCAAATCTAGCCTCAGACACTTCCTAGCTATGTTACCCCGAGCACGTCATTTAACTCCACTTTTCCAGCCCTTACCACTCTTCTACCTAAGAAGCAATACTTAATACCAATTCTAAGAAAGAAGATAAGGTGTTTTTTTTTAAAGAATAAAGCAGAGGGACTAGATTAGAGGAATCTATGTCTTAGTTTCCTTACTCCAAAGCTGTGCTGTTACACAGGGATACAATGCCAGGACATAATTCTGGCCAGGCTTTCTAAAAAGGTGAGAGGTATAGATAAGGATAATAGCTTCCACCAGGCCCCTTACTTACTCACTCTAGTGTTCACAAATCTCACTGTCAAGAAATTCTTTCTTGTTTCTAAGCCATCAAGCAGTTAGAATTAATTTCTTCTTCTGTATTAAGCTAAAATATAGAACAAGTGGTCATCATCCTACATTTAATTACCTTTCATTTATTGGAAGACTTATTAAGTCATGCCTTAGTCATCTCTCTATATTAAGTAATATCAGTTCCTCTAGTCTTGTCTTATTCCTTAGTTTTCTACCTTTTAATTATTCTCCCTGAGCCAGAGTTTTCATTTTCTTAAAGTTAACTCCATCATTCCTGAAAAGCTTTGTGAGAGGTGAATACTAAGATAAAGGCTATTTCATTTTTCCAATATCCTATATTCTTATGCATGTAAGAGCTTATATTTTAAAACATTTTGAATTATATGGAATCCCTCTACAGCCCCACCTCAAATTCTTCAACCTCCAGTGTTAAATTTATTTTGTTTTCTTTTCAGGTTGTATGATTCAGGTTCCTACTGAAATCAAGTTAACCATAAATAACTACATAAGGAAAGTAGTCGATGGATTTTAGATGAATCTCTTGGATTATAATAGGACATGCAAGTTAAAAATCAATCTGTTGAAAAATAGAGTCTTAGAACACTCACACTTTGATGAGTGAACTAGAAAAGGCACAAGAGCTATTCAGATGGAAGTACCCTTTTCTGAAATGCTCCAGTCCAAGCCCCAGTTGCCCAAGGAACAGCACTGGGCTCTGATAGCAAAACAACTGTGAAATTCTTCCCCAGTGACCCTACTCTGACCCCTTTCTACCTACATTTCACCAAAATTCTCCCTTCCCAATAAACCAAGACAACAAAAATACGTCTCATCTTGCCATCAGCTGTTCCTATGCAATCAAATCGCAGAGAGTTCTTTCTATCTGCCCTTTGGCTCATTTTTTCTCCAGGTGTTGTCTTTCTCAACTAGAACGTGAGCTCTGGCCACAGGGGCTGTCTTACTTAACCTCTGTGCATTTCCAATGCTTAGCAGAATGCTTGACATATAGTAAGCATTTAATAAATGATTTTCCATTTCATTTCATTAAATGAAAATTCTACAAAATAATCTCTATAACCCATTAAAAGCTTTAAAATAAAAAAATCTTGTAATTTTACTTCAACTAATTTACTTTCACATCTTCAGAATTAGTTAAAAATTCTTTACTTAAATAATTTTCATGAAGAAATTTTCATTTCTTAAAATGGCATACACATATTATAATTAAGCATTTCCCAATTTACAAAGCATTTGTGTTAAAAAGAAATCATGTTTTGGCCATTGGAAAGCATCTTTCAGTAGAAACAACATCTATAAATGGTCATTAGCATTCCAGGTTAAACCACAAAATCTTAGTTAGCTCACATATCCCGCTGAAGAGCAATACTAACAGTATTAGCCTGAGTTTGTGGCCCTAAGTGCCTCAGAAGTTCAAGAATGCTAAAGAAAAGAAAAAGGGGTTTCCTTCCCATGCAGGGACCTCCTTAATTAAGTTTGAACTAAATGATATGCTTTTCGCATTTCTCAATTCTTTTTTAGCATCCTTCTCTACAGATATCTATGCTTTAAAAGGTCCAAAAGTCCTCATATATCACCCAAAACATTCCTTATTTCTAAGTAAAGGGTGATATCCCCCGAAACTACCTATTTAAAATTTTGTCATTTGCTCCTCCATGAAATAAAATAAAACAAAAAACCCTTCCATTTCCTCAATATAGAATATGTGGGTCATGTAAAGTGTTAGGAAAAACTCAACATAATTTAAACTATTCCCATTAATGTGCAGATGACTAATAATGGCAAAATTCTACTGGATGTACTTGAATGTTTAAAAGAAGAAGTTAACTCAAATAAAGCTGATGGAATTTCATGGAATATAATGAAATAAAGTGAACATATTTCAGTAAATTTGGATACTAAGGATATTTACAATAACTAGTTTTTTTTTAGTACTTCAAGTTTTATAAGCATTTTAAGATTGTTATCTTCACAATCCCGAGATGGTGATACTATATTATTGTGTTTTTTTTTTAACAAGGAATCTGAGAGAAGAAAAGGTTAAATGACTTACCTGAGGTCATATGCTAGCAAGTACTTAAGGTCATATGTGAACCCAGGACTCTCGCGTTCTAGATCAAATAACTGCCTGTACGTTTTGAAGGCCATTAGAGTAGGAGGTCAATATGATGATTCACTCTTCCCTAAGTTGTTCTAACTACCCCCCAACAATACTTTCTGCTTTTCCTTTCCATCTGAGCTCAAAGACTTTCTAAAAAGGAGACTCCAATTTTCTTTGGTTGGTTCTTAAGTACAATGATGGTATGGTAGAATAGGTCAATTTTAAGACATTAAAAATCTGTACAATATATAAGGAGCAAACACTAATGTTACGGGATACTTTTCCCGCATGTTATTTAAAGTCTGAGGATATTACAAAGGTATTCTCATCAAAGCAATTAGGTTGTTATATAGACTCTACATGTGACATTTGATGTGATACATTAGTTAAATTGTAGCCCTGAAGGCTTATGGGAATCAGACTTGCAAACAAAGCCTGAGTTCCCATGTCCCCTGAAACTACACCTTCAGGATATGCCTCATCTGTGCTTTTAAATAGTGAGATGGAACACTATCAATACTGATTACCATCATAAGGGGGGTGAGATAATTTTACAGGACAAAATATATAAATGGAAGAACTTCAGTGTCTTAAAAGGGACATTTGGATGTTCTGAATTTTTTCCACAAGCCTAGACATGCCAATCAAAGATAACACAATGCAAGAATCTCTGAGTGACACTTCAGGCTGCATTCATAAGCAACCTGCCTCATTCAAAGTCAATGAAGAGACAGGACTTACAAGACTATGCTGAAAAGTTATTGAAATGTGACTGACATCTCAAAGGATGGGTGTCAACGGGATAGCATGACCCTGTGCTGAAACACTGCTAGGTTAATCAAAGTTATGGCAGTTGGGAACCACAAAGACCTCCCTTAGATTTAAATTTTTTTTTAAATTCACAGAACTCAGTGGGTTACTATCCCTCTTCAACTCTACCTCTCACTCCCACTGGCAATTACATTCTAAGCTTGTTTCATTTATTGTAAACTCTTGCTCCAGTTAGAGCTTAGAAAGATCTAGGAGAGGGAGATCTTGGTGTAGCACTTACCAATGACAAGTCTGTGCAACAGCACAGTGCTAAGGCTCTATTTCTTGCTGGAATGCCCATTAAAAACTCTTGAGTATCACACAGTTTGATCCAACATGGTCCTGGGAGAAGAGGAAGCTGAGGATAGTTGGTCTACATTTTGGATTCAGAGTATTCTCAGAGAAAGCTAAGCTTAATGATTTCTAGTGATTCCAGTTCTTTCAAGAAAGGTCAGAAAGGGAATGTGCATAGGTAAATCTCAGCTTGGAATGCCTCATAATTTTATATAATCTACCAAGACAAGATAAAGGCATTGTTGAGTTGCTGGCTGACTGATGGTAACATTTTCTGGATGGTGCCATATCAAGAACTGAATTACCTGGATACTTGGTTAGTTTGCAGATTCCTAAAGGACAATTTCCAGAAATATATTCATTGCTATTATTTATCAGCAATGCTGCTATGTTTACATTGTACTCATAATGTTTCTGTTGCTTTTTCTTAAGAGTTGAGAAGCACACAAGGTATGTCATACTTAAACGTGTTATTAGCAAATAGCCCTGTCTAACAAAAAAGAGAGGAGAGAAAAAATGAGAACATTGCACAGTAAATGCTATAATTATGCCCATGATAATTATGCTCATGGTTTTGAAAGAATACCTGTAATTATGATTTATATTTATATATTTTCAAAGATACCAAATGTCACTACATGTATGTGTATTGGCAGACATGTTTGTATGTGTATGTGCATGTATTATTTTAAATAAGCATTCTGGTTTTATTTCACCTCCACATTTTTGAACATGATTATTAGTAAGTGTCAATAGTTGCTGCTCTTCTTTTCTTTTCCTCCCCCATCCATATCAAGAAAATGTAACTTCTATACAGTTACCCTTTGCTCTGAAACCAAAAGGCTAAGAAAACTGCTAAATAGTAAGAAACTGAGAAACAAATGGCTGCTCTGATAATTTCAAACAACCTCTCTTTTCTGGAACCAATCCACAATTCATCTTAAAGTCTTTAACAATAATAGCAGAACAAAAAAATCAGAGAGAAAGATGACAGAACAATGACTGCATTCCTTGTTATTAATTATTTTAAAATAAAAGAGGATAAGAATCAGACTTAGAAAGGATCACCTTGGGAATAAAGTATATCAAACATGACTAGCAAAGGACCTTTCTTTTAGGAAGAATAATGGTTTAATGTTTAATTAATCCTATCCATTTCTGCATTTATGGGAAGACAGAGGAGAAGAGTCTGCTTTATAATGTTGAAAATTAAATATTAAAGCCTTGGTGCCTACCAGACTTACATTTTCTTATTATGAATGAGTATTTTCACTTTCTCCACAAAAAACATGAGATAGATTTAGCCACTTAACTCTGCAATAAAAGATATTTTCAATGTATCTCTGATACTGCATTGCTACTAGAAAAATTAAATTATGTCAAGTATGAATGGAACATTTAAAGTTATAACACAAAACAGAAATGTCAAATTTCAAACAAATTGTATCATTTGGCAGGTATAAGCTCTACCAAAAAGTTAAGCAAGGGCAAAATTCTATCCTCAATATAGACTCAGTTTAGTTATGTAGGGTTTTAAGAGAAGAGAAGACTCTTAATTCCTTCTTGAACTATCAGGTTTAATTTCATGTGTTGAGAAATCCAAGCTTAAGTCTGTAAAACTAAAGTGATACTTGAACTCACTCGACAATCTTAAGTAGTTTGTACTATAAACTGAATGAATGATCTGATTTCATATTCATCCAAATATCATCTTTCTGTAGTCATTGTACATGTATCAATAAAATATTCCCTCTCCTTATCTTTAACAAATTTTATTAATGTCCTATTCTCTGTTACATTTGGCTGGGATTCTCAACTGCAAGAATATAGGGAAGAAAATTATAAAATAAAAGGTCCAAAAAGCACATAGAGGCAATTGATTTGAATAAGTATTCTTGAAATTCCCACTATGGGCAAGACACATATTACAAAGTTCTAGGGGTATATTGTTTTCAGAGAGTTGACTCTACTTGGGAGACAGAAAATACTCACAAAGAAGTCAATACAACACATAAAAATAAATGTAAAGAAAGCAGAAGCAACTGATATAAGGAAAAACATTTGTAGAAGGAAGAACTTGAGGTGAATCTTGAAAGAAGCTAGCTACCAGAGGTTGAAATGAGAGCATTTTCTATGGAAGGGTGAGAGGTTTTAGCCTGTGTAGAGGTGGAGAGGTGAGATACAGAATGTCATACATATGGGAAAAGTAGTAGGTTGGTTTGGCTAAAAGGAAATATATGAAAGCAAATACTGTAATTTTCTGGAAAAGTTATGGTAAAGTCAGATTGTGAAGAGTTTTAAATGCTAAACAAAGAGGTGTTGTATTGTAACATAGATGCCATGGGGACTCAGAATATTCTAGAAGAAGAAAATGACATGGTTATCCCATGCTTTAAGCAGTTTATTTTAGTAGTTGTATGAAGAATAGATTGGTGAACTAGCGACTAGAAACAGATAACCCAATTGAAAAACCAAGGAAATAGTTTAGCTGAGAGGTAATAAAGTCCTGAATTAGGGAGAAGGCCATTTGAGTGGAGAAGTACACAGATGTGAAAGATGTGATGGCAAAATACAAAAGACTTAGCAACTGATTAGGTGTTCCTCACAGGTTCTTTCCATATAAGCAGAATAGGAAAAAAGTTCCTTTGTACAAGCTCTCTCTCAAGAAAGAATTTTCACCCCCTTCCCACATATGCCTCTGAATCCTTAGCTTTCTTCAAAGTTTAGCTCAAATTGCCTCCTCCCAGAAAAGCAGGGCCTATGTTGATGCCCGAACACTGGAAAGCCTGTCCAAATTACACTATATTTATTTTGTATATATTCATGGGTTTGTGTTTTTTTCTGATAAAATATAAACACCTTGAGGACAAGAGTATTTTATTTTTGTCTATAAATCTCTTGCAGCTAATTATTGGCTTGCTGAAATATAAATAGAATACATTATCATTGAGTGAGAGGTGGTTTTATTCAGAAGAGCTGAGTTTATCTTCCTGACCTTTCATTAATTAACCTATGTGACTTCTGGCTTTATTTTTCCATGCTTCATTTTTTTAAATTGGTAAAATGAAGAGGATGTACTCAATAAACTCTAAGATCCCTTTCAGCTCTGAGCAATGATTCTATTACAGAGACGATGTCTACATAGGATAAAATGCAATATTTCTCCTTTTCAATTTTTCTGATAGTGGAACTCTAATAAATCAAGCATGTAACAATACTTTCATTCCTGTTCTATCATTAAGCTGACCCAAATATTCATAGACACAAAACTTGAATCATAGCTAATAATTATTGTCAGGTATTAAATTCCCACACATGTAACCATACAGAACAGAGCAAAATAGTATTGATTTAATAGTACCATATTAGAGATAATCATATACATGAAATTTTTCTAATAGGAAATACGAAAAACAAAAGTGACAAAGAAAAACAACTAAAGAAACATGAGTGACTATAAAAACCTAAGGTCAAATTTTCTGTTAGTCTTCTCACAACTCAACATTAAATAATATTTATTGAGTTTACTCTTCTGAACACAGTCTTCTCTCAACGCACAAATGGTATTGGGGTTATCTTGCTCAGTGATGAGAGCCTGCAAGCTAAGCTTGCAATTTTCTCTGATGTGACTGCCAACCTATAGGTCTACAGAGAAAAAGATGCAGCATTCCTTGATTTCACAGCAGTAAAATTCAGTCAGTAAAATGTTAGTTTCACTTTATATGCCACAGAATTTATGCCAGAGAGGAAGTGGTTCTTCCTACAGTTTCCATTTAGCTGTGTAATTCGTGACAGCATGGTGTTATCGAGTTAAAGATTCTAGATGGATTCTGGAGCATTTTATGACTAATAAATAACATTTGTAGCTACATAGTCTGAAAGAACAAGGTAATCTGATCTTATGTTTACCAGGTGGAAAGGACTCACAAGAAAAGCCAGAAAGAAATTCTAGTCTGATGAAAAGATTGACGTAAACTGACAGATGCAGTGGGTGGGATGTAGTTAGGGAGAGAATAAAGTCACTGAGTCATTCCTTCAGGATGAAGCACATAGTAACTGTTCCCAGATTTAAGAAGTGTGAAATTAGATGACAAAGAATAGTATAATTTATTTAAACTCTGCTGTCTTCTTTTCCTCTGACCAAAATGAAATAAGCTTTGGGTAAGATATGAACAGTACTAGAAGAAATAACAGAAGTAACAAATGGATGGGAGGGAGAAAAAATAAAAATACATTAACAGCTTTTAGTTCCTAATGGTACACATTATACTTTGTCAAAAAGGGGCACTTGCAGTTACAGAAAAGAAAGGCTTACAGGGTTTTTAACATGTGTCTGTGCGTAGGCATATGTGTGCATGCTTACATATGTATATATGTGTGTGATAATCTGGTCAAACCTATGGGGCAGCTTCTTCTCAAAATGGTGCTTTTTAAAAAATTGAAGAACATGCAAAAGTGATGGCAAGTAGATAGCTTCATAGATTGAGATTGAGATGGGAGGTCCTGGATTCAAATCTGTGCTGAGATAGTTCCTAGCTATATGACCCTGGACAAGTCACTTAACCCTCCACTGCTGGTCTTTATTGCTCTTCTTTCTGCCTTAGAACCAATACACAGTATAGATTCTAAGACAGAAGGTAAGAGGTTTTGTTTTTATTTTAAAGCTAGAAAAAAATGCTAAATTTAAGTTGAGAGTAGTAAAAGCAAAGCTGTAATTTTTTCCCATCCATCCAAGTTCAAAATCTCCCCTGAAATCTATCTACAGAACTTCAATTAAGAATGTAATTTCATAAGCATAAAATATTAGAACTGACAAGGGCATTAACATTCAGTTTTGAACTTGTCATTTTTTGCTCTGTGTCATAATAGTATCATCTGAGTTCTGGCCACAAGTGATTCTAAAGAAGCTCTATCCCATCAAATACCAGAGTTTCTCTCTTACAAGTATGGAAACATGATATTAAAAAGAAAGACAGAATTTTTTAAAAATAGTTAAACCGATACTGGCCAACAAATATGCTTACCCAAAACAAACCATTCTGCCTGTTGTAGCATATTTCTGAGTGTACTGCAATCTGGGCTTTGCACTCTCATATTATATTGGCAGATAAGAAAATTAAATGCTATTAAATATTAGAATAATTAAACTTTATAGCCCAAAACCATTCATTATTACCTAGCAGGAGAAAGAAGAGATTATCAAGGGGATTTGTGGGTAGGAAAACAATATTTAGGAAACATTTCTAACTATTGCATTCAACAAGGTACACTTTCAAACTATATTAAAATAGAAACTTTTTTCTGTCTAATTTTTTCAACACTTTCTAAACTTTGGGAATTTCACACAAAGTTCAGCACTCAAGCATAACAAGAACCTTCAGGACAGAAGTAAAGTAGAATTTTAACTATTCTTTATTAAATTCTAGCAACATGGTATAGTAGAAAAAACAGTGTTAGGACAGTATTAGATTATACTTAGTATTATCTCAATTTGGACACTCTCCTAGTGACCATGGATAAGTCACTTAATTCTTTAAGCTTGTTTTATCATTTGTAAATTTAAGGTTGTCAATTAATTTTGCTTGTAGTACTTTACTCACAAGATTTGCTGTGAGAATTGAAGATGATATAGGTGATGTGTTTTGCAAATCTTGAAATGCTACATACATGTCAATAATCATTATTATATCATGTATACCAGTTTGCAGTGTATATAAGGTCTATCTCTAAATTCAAACAAAACATACGTATTACCTTATGGATAGAAACCATAAAAATATAGCTTAGTACAGAAGTTAGAATGAAAAACAAGAAATTTTGATTTCCACCCAATGAAGAATCCTAGTGAAAAAGAAAAAAAAAGAAACTATAGAAGTCAATGTGGCCACAGAGAGTGCTCTCTGGACAAAGGTAGGAACATATCCTGAACCCGTGTATAGTCTGTAAGAAGGTTAAAGTCTGGGATTAGCTGAGAATCACAGAAAACACTCATGATGAAATTACCATTTTTGTGCTCTTTTTTTAAGTTATGTAAGATGAGCAAGAATAGACCCATTGGAAAGAGGGAAGGAAACATAATTTATTATGCATTTACTATATGCCAAGCATTTTGCTAAACATTTTACAAACATCTCCTTGGTGGTGTAACCTCAGAATGAAGGCATTGGCATTAAGGGGGAATGGAAAAACTTCTTGCAAAAGTTGAGATTTTATTTGGGACCAGAAAAAAGCCAAGAGTGAGAGGGGAGAGAGGAGAGCATTTTAGACATGGGCAACAGCTTATGAAAATGAGTAGAATCAGGGGGTCTATAAGGAACTACAAGGGCAATATTACTGGATGGTAGAGTTCCTGAAGATGAATAAATAGTAGAAAGACTGGAAATACCTTAAGAAATCACTTTATACACAGCTCTAAAAGCCAAAAAGAAGAGTTTATATTTGATCCTAGAATAGAGAGCTGTTGTCGTTTATTAAAAAGGAGTGATGGTTCTTACACTTTAGGAAAATCATTTTGGTAGCTGAGTGAATGTTAGCCTGGAATGAGGAGAGATTTGAAGTATAGAAAACAAGTAGAAACACCTTAACTCTTTTCAAATACTTCTTACCTATTGAGAGAATAGTCAAGTGCAATATTAGGCTATAAGGCATTACAAGGACCTGCACAGAGAAATTAAAGGGAAGCAAATTTTAAGTCATCATAAGTGAAACTTGCTAATAATGAGGGCTGCCCCAAACTAGAATTTGCTGGTTTTTAATTAGAAGTTATAGGTAGGTAAGCCAAGGTGTGTTGTATTCTTATAATAGGTGGATGTGTGGCTAGAAAGTTTGTAAGGCCTTTCCTAATTTAAGGAGTCTCTAACTCTCTTGGTTCAGGGGAAAATGAAGATGTGAACAATATGATTTACCATGAAGTCACGATCTTATATCACTAAGAGATTTTATCAGAAGTGGAAGCAGTTCCAGTCTTGACTGAAACACTTCTTCTTATCATATTTATCTAATAACAAATTATCAAAACTATTTTCTTAAAATGCTTCAAAGATTAAGATTTTATTTTCCAGGCAATAAATATGTCAATAGATAATATAACCAGACATTAAATTTAATATTTGGCATAAAGAGCCATAGCATTTCATATTAAATTGCATTTGTCCAAAGTTTGCAAAAATATGAGCCTGGTGGCCAAAGGCACATGAGAAGGCCCTGGGTAATATTTATAAGCACACTTTAATAATCTCCTTTCTTTACAATTTCTGGCTAGATTTTTTATGAATTTCATTTAAAGAGGAATAAAGAGAGAGTTGTAGGAGATGGATTTCTTAGAAGCATTTGTTCAATTGGTACTAAAATCTTAAAAAGAGACAGAAATTAAATGGCTATAGATGTAGAATCTTAATCTGAAAGAATTGAAATCTGAATCCATAAAAACTTTTACAAGCTACTATAGTCAATATATTCAAAGATCTTTTTCTCCTGTTATTATCCTTCATTCACCTAATGTTGGTCAAGGATAAAAAAATTCAAATTTTAAAAATTTAACAAATATGTTTTTTTAAACTCTACTGTGATTAGAGTAGGCACAAGAGATTTAAAGATAAATACAATTTAATAAATGTGAAAATTTTAGGATCATAGTTTTAGAGCTGGAAGGAACCTTATAAATCACGCAATCCAACCTCTTCCTTTTACAAGAAAGCTGAAGGGGTTCTGGGGGTGTGGTAAATGAATTACTAAAGGTCACACAGCAAATAAATGGACTTGAACTCAGGTCTACAACTTAAACTTCACATTCTTCCCACTGCACCATGTTTCCCTCTTGTAGTTTACCATCTACTAAGGGAAATAAAATTAAATGAATATTTGTAGAAGAAATCATAGCAATAAATTATCTATTTACAAAAAATAAATTATCTATTTACTCTTTCAAAATGATAATAAAGCTATAGGAACATTAAAATTTTAAACACATCTATGAATGTTAGCTAGGTAAGTTATTTCATTCAGCAAAATACACCAACCTATAATAAATGAGCCAAATAATATAAATTGCTTTTTATCACAGAATTATGTGCTTTAGTAATCCATCATAAAGCAAAGCATCAAACACTATTTCACTATGTTTCCCCTACATAGTCATGCCAGAAGAATCTGGGATCACTTGTTTTGCTATTTACACCTTATTGAGAATTCACTGAACAATCATATACTGAGCATTTGGGTCCTATAAGCTATAGTAGAGCTGATAATTCCATGCTGCAATTTTATTATCTTATACTAATTTCTTTATTTACAATGTAATTTTCATACCGTTGTACTTTCTTAGGAATACAAACTGAATTACATGATGAAAACTTGTTCCAGTATACCTGAAGTACTACCAAAATAGCAGAAAAAGATTAATTGTCTTCAAACCTAACATTCTTTTAGTAATATGTAAGAGATGAAACCTCCTAGAAATGCACTCTAGGAGGCTCCAGAAATGGGTTCTTAACCTGAAGTTTGTACAATTTTAAAACTATTGATAACTGTATTTCACTATAATTAGTATCCTTTATAATACCATTTTATTTATGCCTTTGTAAATATAAATGGAAGAAGTAGTTCATGGACTTCACAAGACTGCTGAAAAGATCTGACAAGCAAAAATTTAAGAACTTCTACTGCAGAACAATATAAAAGCATCATCTGTCTGGTGCAGCAACAATACTGAAATACAAAATCTCAACCTCTCCAGTCACAAATAATTTTTAAAGCTATATTTAATAACATGATTAAAAGCAAGAAATCATTTAACCACCAGTTTCTTTTTCAGTGGAAATTACCTAGATATAAACAGTTAGGAAGTGAGGAAGGAAATATGAAGGTGCTTTTATTCATATTCAGTTCAATCCAAAAGAGGCATTTATATTTTCATTATTATTGTTGTAATATAAGATTTGGTACTTTCCTAATAAAAGGTACAAATATGTATTTTCCAATAAAAAAAACCTTTTAGCTTTGCTACCTCTCAAAAACAATGTTCTCTAATTCTTTGGTTGACTGTTTAAGTTGTGACCATTTTAATTTTTTTTAATGGCTATTATTAGGTTTTTGTATTCTGTTTAAAACACAAGAGAAGGAGGGAGGTGATGGTCTACAGTTCACAAACTCAGTTTCAGAGCTGGACTGGAAATTAAAGTTAAAATCCTGCTCTTACTTGCATTTTCTACATCTTTCTTCTCCCCTTACCCCATTCTACTATCACTGGATCTCTTTTCTTTAAACAGAGCTCCCTTTTTAGTTTTATAAAGGCTCTTCTATGACTTATCAAGTTTATTATGAAGTTCATTTATCTAAATATAAGCATTTCTTCAGACTTCCTAACTTTCTAATAAGAAGGCTGGTGGCTAGTACTTACCAGAAACCAAATTGTGATGTCTAACAAGAACGGCCAAAATGTAGGGTTTAGCAAACAGAAGAAATTGCTAAGATACCATTGGATTCTGTTAACTCCTCTGTTGTCATTTTCCCAAAGTAAAGCAAAACAAAAACTGACAAAAGAAACTGCTGGGAGTTGAAAGAAATGAGAGGCACTTGGGATGTGTGTGCAATCTCATTTTACAAAGCACTTTCTTTAGAGTTGGATCTGAAGTTAGCAGACATGGTTCCAGTTCACTTCAGACTCTACTAGCTGAGTGGGTGGCCCTGAACAAGCATCCAATGTCTTTGTGCTTCAGTTTCCCTGACTGTAAAACAAGGGTGTTATCCTTGATAAACTTTTAAGATCCCTTCCAATTCTAAATCTATTCCATACTAACCTAGTGAGGAATCTTTATTCCTAGAATTAGTATTATATACACCTAGTAGCATTTCTAGTGGAGAATACTGTTAAATATAGAACTTGTCCCCTTTACTCTAAGTTTTTACACAAACTCTCATTTATCATAATATCTACAGCTTACTGCAAAGAAATTGCCTTCCCCGCTACTGAACAACTCTCTCCATACCTTTGGGATTTTTCCTTATGTCACTAAATCAAAAATACCAAAAACCAGTAAGAAATGCGCCAGGTTATCCAATGTACTCAGGTGCTCTGCCGCTGGGGCACATTTCATCCTGTTGAGTACCACGCTTCCAGGTGAGCCAACACATTTAACTTTTATTCTTTGTACTTGATCATGAAGGCAACAGCCAAGCAATTCAAAACAGGGGAAAGATTTGAAAACTAAAACAAGTAAGAAAAAAGAAACTCAATTCCATCAAAAAATAAATTCAATTCCATTTTAATAACGAACTACAGCCATGTATATTTGTGTTTTTTTAATGTTATATTTAGCTACACCTGTTTGAAACTAAGAGCATCAAACTATTCTTTAAATGCTACTGGTCTATACCAGGATCTCTAAAATTTTGAACTAGAGCCCAGGAATATGGTCTGAATTTATCATCTTGACCTTGCTTAAACATTTTACAAATGTTGAGGACTACCAATAAGGAAAAAGACTTTAAATTGCCCATGATTCCATTTTCCAATTGAATATGATTGATATATATATATATATAGGGAAATCCATGAGTTAAAAAGACTATGCATGTGAAATGATATATTTATATAATCAGTTCTACATTATAATCACAAAGAACTGAAAGAATGAAAGACTTCTAGTAACCTGAGTGATTTTCACAAAAGCAATTGAATACAACAGTGGGTTGGTAATCCAGTTAAATCAGATCTTTTCCTTTTGCAATTTCAAAGCTTAAGCTGATTTGGCAAGTCATTTAACAGGATTTATAGCTTCACTTCATTAAAAATACTATGGTTCATCATACTTCCAGTTTCTTGGACTGCTTCAACCTGCCCTGTTTTATAGGTCTTATCCTTAGAAGGATCATTTTGTCTCTACTTTAAGGATAAAAGTAGATAGTGTTTCTTATCTAAGATAAGGAACTGTTAGAGAAATAGAGATGATTCGACTTCTGTTCACTCAAGTAATGTTTTAATGAAAATTGTCTTTCGGTTTCCATGAAATGTCATTTAACAATACATTTCAGAAATTTAACCTAGTCACATTTTGGGGACTCCATCTGAAAAAAAAATTATGTAGAACTACTGCCCTACTGATAATCTGTCTTTCTAAACTATCTCTGTACATTTCTTACACAGAACTTAAAATAGACCCTTCTTCATTGCTGCCTTTCCTCCTTGCACTCGACATCACCAGGTCTTTATTAAAGCCATATTTTTTTTAATCTTGTTGATGATACAAGCAACTAATTTAATTATTGCTTGTCTTCTATAGAGAATGCAGAGATTTATGCAGTATGAGTATTTAGTAATATGTTATAATTTCAAAACACAACCATGGGAAAAAATTCAGAATATGATCTCGTCCTGATCTGTGTCTTCAGAAAGTAGGTAAATGTAGGTTGTAAGTTGATTTGTTCTTCCACTCTATATGCAAGAAGGGCTTATTAGTTGTATACAAAATGTCTTTCCGTTAAGGGAAATAACAATTACACACAGGAAAATGTTTATATTTTTGAAGCAAAGAGATTAGTATGTTGTCTATGCTTAGTTAAACTGGTTGGTTGCTGGTTGTCCTTTGTACTGGAAGAGGACCAAAATACCATCACTACATTGAGGTCACTATACAGTCTGCCCAACAGTGGCAGAGCAGACCAATATAAGCTTGGAAGGCTCTACCAGAGGTCAAATACAAATAGCCCATCTGAGCATTTGGGATTGAGATGTCTCTAAATTTTCACATCTCACATTTCTTTTGTGTGACTGCAATCCCTCTGCTCTTAGAGCACAGTGCCTTATGCAGGCAAGCCATGCTTGGTGGCCCTATGACAGTATCTCCCCGATCTCACAATGGATACCAAAGTTCTTAAGAGAGACCTTCCGGGTCCTTATGACCCTTTCTCCTACCTCTGTGTGTCCTCCAGTGAAGGGAATTGATAGCTGTTACTTAGGGGAAAATGTTTACATATTTGAAACCAAGAGATTGGCATGCTATCCATTGCTTAGCTAAATTATACATAAGGAGATCTTACATCACATTGAATGAAAATTCCTTCAGAGAGAAAACTAAGGCCATGTTTATATGAGGCCAGTTGAATTATGTTAATACATAATCATCCACTTGGCTACACTGATTTCATCTAAATGACTTTGTCACCTGATGAGTTAATAATACTACCTCTAACACTGATATGCCTCCGAATATCTAAAATTTTACATCTTGCTTCAGACTGAGTTAAGCCGAGAGACTCAAAAATAGAAGCAGGCATCCATACTGACACAGTGGTAATATCCCATGCCAAAAGCATCTATGGAAGTATTTGTGTCATTTTGAAGAGAACAATCTTGATAACAGCACAGCACAGTCTCAAAAGAATGAAGAAGTGGCAGTGGATAGTGAAAAGAATGTAAACAAGAAAAGTCTGGTCAGGGCAGGACATATCTTCCCCAGATCCTTAGCTGGGGGCTGGTTGGGGTAGGGGAAGATGTCTATTAAAAAAAAATTCAGTCTTAGGTGGATCTTACTTTACCTTGACACCTATCACTTCACTATTTTGCATAAAACTCAGTGGCTTCTGTCAAATCAGCCAACTAATGGCATAACAGCCTCAAATATTAAGTGAAGATTTTCTTCTGACATTGCCTGTCACACTGTGTGTGAATCAAATTTGCTCCATTAAAGTAATTCAGTTTTTGTTCTGACTGCTCAACATTTCAATTCAAGACTGTGAACAGCCTTATTGACTCTCACAACTATTAACAAGACTTAATAGTTTAGAGACTCAGCACAGTTGGATATTGCAATCAGAGCAGATTCCCCACGTTTGATTCCAACAGTGTTACAAAAAAAAACCTAACAGCGACAATGGGAAAATCTCTATCCTGGCTCCCTCTTTTCCAATTCTCTTTGAATAAAACATAAAAAGGAACTATTTTAAAGATGCAATTCCTCCTGAAATTGAAATTATTCTTTATATACAATGATGATCACTAAGGATTCTAGACATTACCATTATTTTATTTTTAAAAACTATTAGCAATTTCTTTCTTTAAAGAGTAGGAAATGTACATCTGGTTGCCCAATCAAATTGAGAGGCAATCAATGTAATAGGTTCAGGTTGCACCATATAGCACTTACATCTGTTCTAAGGCACCCCATCTGATTCTAGATATGAGGCCTTGAAATAAAGCTATTATACTTTTCATTAACTATGAAGCAGTTCAGTTAGGAGCTGGTCACAAATTATAAACAACTAACAATGAAATCACTGTTATTTTCAAGAACAGTTTTTTGACTGTGGCTAAAGTAGTCTGCTGTGATACTTATTGCTTCCCTAATTTAACTGATATTTCTCTGTTAACATAAATTAATTATTCTTCCCCATCCCATTTGCTTTTGATTGCTTCTCTTAAGAAATACTATTTTCTTATCCTTCTTTACCTCCCACCCTTCTTCTGCTTCCAGTAATGGACTATATTGCTGTAACATGCTGATTAATCAAATTTTGGAAATATTAGGGGGAAAATCATTTTGAACAGAAAATGCCAGTCTTTATAGGAGAAGCACTATTATTATTAGTTGGTTAGAACTCTAAAAGCACAAATGGGTCTACTATGATGCCTAACTTGTTCATATATGGTGACCGATTCAGATTGTAAGAGATGACCCTTTGACTATGATCTTAAGTAGAAACCAATAGCTGAATGTATACCTACATTTGCAGGGAAATAGGAAGTGTGAGTATTTTCCATGCCATATTTTGAGACAAAAATTCAAACAAAAGAATCCAGCACTCAGTGATGGAAGATGAAGAATAATTGTTAAATGTTCAATGTAAGCATTTACACTTCAGAAATTGGCATATGTTACAAATCAGAACTTCATTACTTATTTTGTTGATTACCTATGCTTAAGAAAATGATGGAGATAATGTTAATAAAAATTATACTAAAAATAGTATTGTGAGCACACTATTAGATCTTATGGTCAACTCTGAGCCCTTTCCCCAGGTTACAAACTAATTTAGCTGCATGAGCTAAACTAAGCAGTCTCCATCATACACCTGCATACATTCCATTGGCATTTCTGAACTTGTAATTAGCATATCTTTTTTGGTGTCAAAAAAACAGCTTCGATGCAATTGTCCTTATATTCACATCTGATGTTCACATTTTAACTAAAAACAAAGATTAGACTGCACAAAACAACTGGAGATAACATGATACTGACAGTTATAATCAAGGTCTTAAAGAAGGTAATGAATACATAAATGAATTCAGGTATCACAGCAAAATATTTTTTCATTCATTCTGTAGATTAAAAGTAACCTTTAAAATGTCAGAATTATACAGCAAAATGAATTTAGTGAACAGCATTAAGTTAAGGCATTTCCTCTAAGTCCTATTAGAACTACTGCAAGGCTGGGATTCTGGAGATAAGGATGAAATTCCTTCTACTAAGGAAGATCAGCAGCAACCTTTGTGTAATTGAGAGTGCCTATGACTTTCCTAGGGACACATGGTCAAAATGTATTGGAGGCAAGAGATGATCTCAGGTTGTACTCATTGAGTCTTGCTCTGCAGTCTTCGTGCCCTGCTATCTCACCTAAAAACACATATTAAATTTAATCAAAATATATAGTAGAGAGGGCAGCTGGGTAGCACAGTGGATTGAGAGCTAAGCCTAGAGACGGGAGGTCCTAGGTTCAAATCCAGCCTCAGACACTTCCCAGCTGTGTGACCCTGGGCAAGTCACTTGACCCCCATTGCCCACCCTTACTCTTCCACCAAGGAACCAATACACAGAAGTTAAGGGTTATATATATATATATATATATATATATATATATATGTATATATATATATATAGTAGATCACCCAGTTGAATAAAGTTCCTTGAGGGAAGGGTCTGGTTTTATTCTTATCTTTGCATCCTCAAAGCCTATCACAGTCCCCTTAATAAGTGCTTTTTAAATTAAACTAGATCATTGCCAAGGCTCTGTCATATTAATGAATAATGCTAAATAAAAAATGCCTTCCCTATTTTACAAATTAGGATACTGAGACTGAGAGAAGTATGATTTGCTTAAGATAACAAAGCTCAAGGGATGGGCTGAGATTTTCTAACTTCAAAGCCTTCCACCATTTTGAATCTATTATTGATAAAAATAAAAGGGATGCATATTCTGTTAATTTTAAGATGTTGACCTTATTAAAGCCACTGAAATTTGACATGTCTGTCCACATTACTCAAATTTCTGTTACCAGTTTCAACAAAAGAAATATAACCATTCAGATACTTTGAAAGGCTAAGTGTTATTTACATTAAAGCTCATTTGGACATTTCACTGTTATCATGTGCTGTGAATAGCTAGTAGTCAGAGAATATAATAATGAAGCTAACATTTTAAAGAGGCTTTACTAATATTAACTAATTTTACCATCACAACCAAGTAAGATATTATTATCCCCATCTTTCAGATGGGGAAACTGTGGCACATGGATTTTAAATGACTACCTGGGAATAAGACATATAATGTGTCTGAGGCTGGGTTCAAACTTGTCTTCCTGATTCCAATTTTAACATTTGTACCCAGAAGACATTTGTTTTAAGTACTCTCACAGCTGATCAGGTGAATTCAAGGTATTCTATACATGTACATCTGGGAAGTATAAGAGCTATCCCAAACATCATACTTCTCATTTCTTCTCTTGGGGCATACAGTGTTCTAAGCAAGTAAAGCTCTGTGTCTTACTTCTCCTTGGAGGCCAATAATTACTCCATAGGGGAACATATTTTAGTCTAAAGGAAGAAGGTTCAATTCAGAAGCTCTCAGAAAGTCTTATAAAGTAGAAATGCAAATTCAAGTTCTTAAAGCAGCCATTCCTAAGCCTGGCTTTTACCATGTCTCAGATTGTTTCCATTTAACTATTCCATGAGGCATTGCAAAATTTTCAAAACAGAATTTTAATTCTCTTTTATTTTAGAAAATACATACGATATAGCCCTTTCAGGAGAAAAAGTACTATAAAAATCAAACAACAGAGGGTTTAGCAGCTCCAGCAAGGTTAGAAGTTACTACTTTAGGGAAACACTTCTTCCTTTTCTATTTGAATTAATTGAAACTTTATTTGGGGAATGGAAGTGAGTAGTTCAGAGCATCCTATGTATTCTGAGACTATTACCAAACTAAAGTAAAAGCATGTGGCACATAGAACCAAGGGAATATTAATCCTGGATATACTCCTCAGTTAATCAGTGAAATAGCTACACATTTCATAAAACACCAACGATGAAGAATAGTCACAGCTCTGGGAACAAGTACAAGCATTACAGTGTGTAGGCATTACAGCATTTGCCACATGCTATTTACCAAAGTGACAGTATGGGGTGTCGGGGAGAGATCAGCAAAATCAGGAAATTACCATAGCATAGAAGAGGAAATAATTAAGTTAGAAAAGGGACTTAATAAGCACCTAGAATAGTGCTTTGCGCATAGTAGGTGTCAAAAAATCTGATGACAGAATGAGGAAAAAGTTGTACAGAGTAAAAACAATAATGCATGATAATAAACTATGAATCATAACTATTAGGAGCAAGGCAAAAATTCCAGGGCAAGTTCAAAGTGCTCATGACAAAAAAAAAAATGGCTATCTACCACCATAGAAGGAACAGACTCTGAATGCAGATCGAAACATCTAATTCTTCATTTTATTTCCTCCACGAATTTTTCTCTAGTGTAAGCAATGTATCTTCCTTTACAATATAAAGAACATGGAAATATGTGGACAATCTATATCATATTATCTGCCTCTTTAGAGGAAGGGAAGAGTAAGAGGGAGAGAGAGAGAACATAAATTTCAAAATATCAGGAAACAAATATGAAAAAATTGCATTGACATATAACCTGGAAAATTATATTTTGAAAATTTGCTGAATTAAACTGATATAACACAGGAGGGTTCCTCCTTTTATTCTTTTTATTTTCTTCCTAATTTCTAGTAGTTAGAACTCTGGAATGAAGGTTGGTTACTGGAGTTATTAAGGAGAGCTAACGTGACAGAAGACATTCATATGGCCTGCAGTTCTACATCTATTCTCTTCAATCCCTCAAATTCCCAGGTGCTGTAAGAGACAGGGGCATAGCTGTGGGCGAGAGGAGAAAGGACTAAGAAATGCCTTCTCAGCAGTCCCTTTCTATTGAATTATGAAATCCCTCATGAGTGATTTAAGCCCCCCACCTGTCACTTTGGCTCTTGTAATTCCCACAAACATTTCCTGTAGATGCTAAATCATGTAGAGCATTCCTTTTAGGAATGAGTGCAGTAACAGATTAAGTAAAGAGGAGGGTGAGGTCTCACAGCATGGCAGAGCTCTATACTTTTGGTGGGAGTAATGAGATGGAACAAGGAAATGAGCCTTCAGCTGGCATAGGATTTCAAAACCCTCTTTTTAAAGAAACCCTATGACAGCCTAAGCTACAAATGTATAAAAAAAACAACTTACTAAAGCCATCTCAGGTCCTTAAACATTGACTTTAGGAAATGGAAAGCTCTTAATAGGAAGCACTATTAGAGAACACAAAAGAAATTATGCCAAACCTGCCTTCAAGGAGCTGAGGATCTAGTCAGAGAGAAGCACTTATCCATTAACATGATTAAGAGACTCCAAATAAAGCCATATACTAGGTCACAGAATTCTTGTTTCACTCATTTTTACAGTACTATGAACTAGGCTGTCCTATTTGTGTATAAGATATGGTCATAGATGTAGAGTTTAAAGGGAGGTTAGAATTCATGAAGTCCACCCTTTTCATTTTAAAGTTGTCAACTGAGGCACAGAGAATTTAAGTGACTTGCCTAGCATAAAAATAGTTTACAGTTTGAACCTGCACCATTTTGAAATTCTACTATTTTGAATCTATTATAGAAAAAAAGGATGTATATTCAGTTCATTTTAAGATGTCGACACTATTGAAGCCACTAAAATTTGACATATCTGTCCACCTTACCGAAAGTTCTGCTACCATTTTTAACAAAATGAAAGAAATGTAACTATTCACATATTCGGTAAGACTCAGTTTTATTTACATTAAAGCTCATTTGGAAATCTCACTGAGATCACATGCTGTGGAATAGCTAGTAATCATAAATATAATAATAAAACTAACATTTTACATGTGCTTTATGAATTTCTTGGAGATATTATTATCCCTGTCTTAGAGATGAGAAAACTGAGGCACATAAAGGTTAAGTGACTGCGTTGTGATAACACAGCTAATAAGTGTCTGAAGCTGTGTTCAAACTCAGGTCTTCCTGACTCCAATTTCAACATTTTATACCCTAAGACATTTATTTTAAGTACTCTCATAGCTGAGCAGGTGAATTCAAGGCACTCTATATTTGTACATCTGGAAAGAGTAAGAGCTATTCCACATGACTCTAAGGACAATGTTCTATGCTCTACATTAAACTGATTCTCTTCGAGTGCTATTGGACTTTGCTGTTAGTTCCCTGTTTTCATAACTAAAAAGAGAATCATCCTCAGGAAGAAAGATTAGTGTACGTTCAAATGTATTATGAGTCCAATTCATGATGAGACCCCCTACTGAAACTCTGTTCAGATGCCTTAAGATGGTGAATAGATGACCCCAAATTCTTAAGGGCTATTCCAATGGAAATATTCTTGCTGATGGCTCCAACCTAAATGTAAAAACTTAAGGCATGAGCCAGTCATTTTTGTTTATGTAGTTTGAGGATAAGCAGAATTAACTTTACAGATCCTCATTATTTCTGTGCCTTAATTCTCCAGTTCTGAACTTCAGAACCATAATTTAAAAATATATTTTTGATAACTACATTTCAACATAATTGACTTATTTTGTAAACCTTTGTGCTTTATTTTATACATTTAAAAAGATTCTTCTGTGAAGGGGTACATAAGTTGCACTACACTTCCTGAGGGGTTGATGACACAAAACAGGCTAAGAACCACTGGACTAAATGATCTCTAAAGTCCATATGTACAACCACCTGATCCTATGGTAAATAGAAGGTTAGTTACCTATGAACTCAAAAGCATGAAAAGAATGAAAGAATGTGGCAATATAAAATTAGGTAACTAAGGAATAGCTTTCTTATATATCAGCTAAATAACTTGACAACTTTTACTTCAGAAAAGCAAAAGAAAAATAAAATAAAATTCCCCCAGAGAATAAACAAATACTAAAATATTAATATGGACTAGTGCTGGTCATTGAGAATTAATTTTACCCTAAAACCTATGAATATTCTGCATCACTCTACCGAAAACTAGATTTGCCAAAGGACCTTAAAAAGCAGTATTTAGAAAGTCACTTCAATGACATTTTTTAAACTTCATAGTAGATGGATATGTCAATAAAATGACAGAAAATTCTTATTTTATAAGAATTTTCCATTAATATGTGATCTCGGAGAATGACATTATAGGGTCTTAATATCTATAATCAAAAATTCTTTTACTGTTAACTTGCAAGGCTATATGCTATAAGTTTAAGAATTAATTTTGCCAGCTATAAAGCTGGCTAGCCTTTAATCTTCAAATTTAATAGGTCTCCTTTTGCTGAGTGTTTTAGACAGGTAATTGAGGAAAGAGGCCACGTTCCATTTGAGTCAACATAAAATGACATTGAAATGTCTCCAGCTGTTTCCAGGAAAATTCAAACTAAACAGCACACTGGTTACATTTGACACTGAATAAGGGGAAAGCCCTGTGTTTAATAAAAGCCTTGCCAAGGCTGCTGGTAAACAAATAATTGATCAGAATCTGTACCCACAGTAAATATAGTCCACCTTCATTTAATCAGACTTCATTTATTTGGAGTTTAGGTTAATTTGATTTTCCTTGCTAGAAATTTATTGTTTTCACTCTCTCAGAATAAAGAGGCATTTTAACCTAAGCAATATTGCTTGGAAAATGTTTATCTCACTTAAAAATGAACTTTTCAAGAACTTTAGCACATTGTTTGTATATAGGCATGATGACAAAGGAATGGCATCTGTTCCTTCAAGTTGTTCTTTCTTTTCTGCTTTTTGGAAACAGTATGTTCCTAGGTAGGTGAAAATAACATCTATGCTTTTAAGCAGTAAGACTAAATTTATTTTCAAATAATTGCTAATGCAGTTTGACCTCCCCTCGTTTAGTCTCAATGGCAAACTTGTTCTTTTTGGTTGATTCTAGAGAGGGTAGGTATAGTATTATAATTATTTAAAAATAAGAAACAAGTGACCTCATAAAAATTATTACAGACTCCTCCTGAATGAGGCACATCCATCATTCGAAGGAATTGGAAAAAGACAATGGCAGGACTGAAAATGTACTGGACAAGATTAATACAAATTTGAAAATATTTAAGTATGCTTATTATTTTGGCCAAAAAACATCATTGTGTAGTAGAAAGATAGCCTGTCTTGGAAACAGGAAAAAAAAACGACTTCTAAGTCTTGCTCTCCAAGATATACTGGCCAAGTCACTTATCCTCACATTGCCCCCAGGCAGCTAACTGTGGTTTCAAGTACTCTTGGTGGAAGAAGTTTCCTCCCTGGGAGTTTCTTTACACAGAGAAAAGGAGTAGGGTATATAGACATATATATATATATATATATATATATATATATACAAATGTGTTTATCTATATGTATATGCAATATATGTGTACAGATACATTGAGTAGTTGTGTATTAAGTATATATATATGCTTACATCTGAATCTGTGGCTATGTCTATGTGTATATAATTAAAAATTTAGAAATAGTTATATTACTATCTTAATATATGTATATGTATATACATGTATTGCATGTATATATTTATATATAAAATTATATGTACATTTATATTATTTTAATTTCATTGTTCTTATTTTCTCATCTGTCAAAACACTAAATTCCATTACCTAAAATATTTTATAGGTTATTTTACCTACAACTGCCTGACAAATAACAAGCCCGTTTCTTTTGTTAATCATTTAAAATAAAACAAGCCTGTTTCTACTGTTATGTTTCTTATTTGACAAACTTCAAAATAAAGATAATTCTGTTCAAGTTTTTAAAAATAAACTCAATGCCTTAAAAATTCATTCTCCAGTTTCTCCATAATATAAAAAATGTTCAAAGATATATGCTACAAATGTATTTATTTTAGTAACAATAAAAATAACTTGGTGGGGGGGGTATGAAATATATATTTGTCATAGCATATGTCTATAAGATTTCAGTCATATTCAATTCCCCTGTTCTAAAGATGAAAAAAAGCCCCAGAGAGGGTATAGCTTTAAAAACTCACTCAATAACAGAATTTTAGATTTGGAAGAAGTCTCAAAGTTGATCTAATCTGAAACATACTTTAAAAATGTGTCCAATTTTATTCCCAGCTGAATTTATTAAGCACTGTCTAGGGCAGAGTTTAATAAATGCATATTCACTGACAAGAAGTCATCAGCCCTCCACCTCAAGTAAAGGAACTCCATGACTTTATGTTAAGAAAGATTTCCTTAGACGAAGCTCAGATTTGCCTTTTTTACAACTTCTACCTATTACTGCTAATTCTTCTCTCAAGCTTCAAGCAAGATAAATCCAATCCCCTTTTTCCTCAAAAGCTCTAGGAATATTTTAATATTCTGAGTCTTCTATTCTCCAAGCTAAATATCTCCATTTACTTCAATCAATTTTCACATGACATTAAAGGAAGCTCATTTACCATCCTGGTTGCCTTCTGATCTCTCTCCAGTGTATCAATGCCCTTCCAAAAATGCTTTGTCTAGAAATGAACACAACATCACTGATGTGATCTGAGGAAGGGAGTATGATGCAGGATTGTGACCTCATTATTCATAGAAATCTATGCCTCTAAATGCATCCAGGATTGACATTAGGTTTTTTTAATACACCCTAGGAGATAGTTTGTCTACAAGAGATGATCTGAACTCACCAAAAAAGCAGCTTGGGCTTCAGTGTTCTATATCTTATAAACCATTTTTTGTTTTATCCCATTTAATTATCTTTGTTTGGTAAAGAAAGCAGGAACTAAAGGCCATGTGGTAAGAGCCAAAGCTTAGAGTGAAAATTAGGTGGTCAGAACGCAAATGCTGTTCTCACTCCACTTTATTATACTCTTTTAATCCTGCTCCATAGCAAGATCTTCTATAGGTTTGATATGATCTTATCCTTCTTTTCATAAACAAAATGATTCATATGAAGCATGTAGATCCCTGGCAAATCTAGTGGTCCAATAGAGAATTTCTTTTTATTTAATTCATATGGACATAATCTGGGAAAAGATACAAGAAGTGAATGTGAAAGAAACATTTATATGAGCTTTTTTGGTAAAACTGCCAAGATTTTTGAAGTTTACTATGTGCTTTTCTCACAACTTCCTGATTAAGTCTTAAGGAGGGTTTGTGAAAGCAACAATGACAAATGAAAAACAAAATAAAACACTATGATTGAAAAGAGTAGAGCCATCTGACCTCAGCTAGAAGAAATGGAAGTACTGTTGAAAAAAATAAAAAATAGGAAGTTGTGGAGTTTTAATTGCTCAAATATTCCACCATCTTCAACATAATTGCTTCACTATGCATATGTTCAGTATGGCTCCTGTGTAAAGATAATTGGGACAACAGAACAAAATAAGTAGCATTAATTAATAGTGAAAGCACAACTTAAGTGCTAGCTAACCTAGGGAAAGTTACTTAATCAGTCTCAGTTTCTTTATCTATAAAACTAGGATAATAAAAGCTGTATTATTTTATCTCACAAGGATGCTGTAAAGATGAACTGAGAACATATGTGTAAAGTGATTTACAAATCTTAAGGTGCTATATAATCAAAATTGTAGCTATTCTGAACATTGAAAATAAAATTATGTTGTCAGATATGACCAGTATTTGTTTTCCTTAACTGTATTTTTAGTTACCAAGAAGTCATTTTGGGGAGAAGGAAGGGTATTGGGAAGTGCTGATGAGGTAGGAAAAAAATTTAAAAAATATCAATATCAGAAAGTATCATCTACAATTTAATAAAAATAATTAAATGAACAATCTTCACTGCAAAGATATACTCTAAGGAAGTTTTTTTTCATCAAATAATCTCAAAATGTGAAATAATTAAAATTTCCCCAAATTACAGGTAGGATATTTGGGATAGTAGGAGGAGGGTTTGCTAGTTTTTAAAAATCTGTCTGATTCCCATGGAGAGTAATGAAAAAATATATATTCTATTTCACAAGTGAGATTATGACTGTGTCTTCAGAAGTAAATTATAATTTCCAAAATGAACATCAAATTTATATGTTTTGTGCACTTCAGACTGCACTTACTTTAATGGATTTCTTGTTTCTGTTTTTTGCTATATGATTTAATTTGATTTGATAGCACTCATCATAAGAAGTCATCTGCTCAGTAGTATTCCAACACAATCATATACTATGCCTTGTTTAGCTATTCCCCAATTGATGGGCATCCCCTAAGTTTCCAGTTCTTTGCCACCTCAAAGAGAGCTGCTATAAATATTTTAGAATATATAGGTTCTTTTCATTTCTCTCTGATCACTGTAGGAAATAGATTTAATAATGGTATTTCTTGGTAAAAGGATTAAATACTATTCCAGATTGTTCTCCAAAATTATTACATTAATTCACAGTTCCACCAAGAGAATATTTTGAAGGCATAAACCAAATTTTGGAAAAGACCTGAATGTTGGGAAGTTTGAAGGCAAAAGAAGGGGAAAAAAAGAATACATTGGGTAGATAGTGGTTTAGAAGCAGACCTGGGGAAAGATAGAAGGATAGAAGGGGTTGCATTGCTACTAGTCCATGGGGTCACAAAGAGTCAGACACAACTAAACAACAGCAAATTTTGAGGCATATAGGCAGGATAGTGAATACAGTGTTGGACTTGGAATCAAGAAGACTTGAGTTTGAATCTTGGTTACACTCACTAATATAAAGATCAAAATTAATATACAATAACTATTATATTTTATAAAATTTATTAATAATAACTAAAGTAAAAAAAAAGCTAGCAAACCAAGCCACAGTTGTGGGAAAAGAGAGAGAGAGGTGGAGTTATAGCCAACTATATACAAAATGTGGCCATACAACCTGGTGGAGAGATTAAAAGGAATTTTGAGAAATACCAAAGGAATTCTAGGGAATGTAGTTCAAAGGTACAAAATTCTCTGATAATACACTAGTTGCATGACTATTTAATTCACCAACCTCTCTAGGCCTTAATCTGTAAAACTGGGAAAATAATAGAATCTACTTCAGTAAGCATTTATGAAGATCAAAACAGAAAATGCATTTAAAAAAGACAAAAAACTTAAATATTTTATATGTGGTAGTAATTATTACTATTATTATTACTACTATTATTAGACAAAGAATGGTCTTTGACTCTTCTAAGTTCATAACATTCTTTTCAAAAGAATTCGGTTACACTGAGCAATAGTTAGTTATAGTATGGCAAGCTTTCTTAACCTTTTTTGTGTCATGAACCTTTTGAGCATCTAGTGAAACACATGAACTCTTTGTCAAAATATTTTTAAATGCATAAAATAAAATACATAAATTACCTAAGAAAACTATATTAAAAGAAGTTATCAATTTTCTTTTTTAAGTTCATAGACCTCAACTTACTAATTCCTGCATTGAAGGGTTCTAATTTTCAATGGTTTATGTAACTTTAAGAATTCCTGCCTTTAACATGGTTTCATAAAAAGCACTATATTAGGAGATTCCATTTCCACCAAAAGATGCTTCTTTCATTTAAGTAGAGAAGCTTCTAAAACCTTTTATTTCAGTGAACTGTGATATATCTTTTTTGTTGTTGTTTATTCATCTATTCTGTCTTTGCTGATTCGTGGTGAAGTCTAGTTAACCAAGAGGGAAGAACTGTAAGTTGAAACATTCTCAGTTTAGTTATTCATTCATGGTTCTGAATTTTATGTAGTACAGGTACCCAAAGGCAATAGGAAGCATTTTTATACATACAAAGCAGATAAACAATGTAAGAGATGCTCTAATGGACCGTTTCTCTGCTACTCTCATCTAGCCTACAGCATTTTTATCTATTCTGCTAGTACTAAAGATTATCAAGAAAGGCTCTGTGGAGCATAGGTTTTAGACTTGATCTTCCTTGTTTCTAAGTACTAAAATGTAATGCTTTAAACTTCCTTCCACTGCCTTTACTGTGTACTGACATATTATTTCTTTTAAAAATAAAATGCTGTATCCCAAGACAACTGGGAGTAACCAGACACATTTTAACCTAAACAAAAAATGAGTGAAATTGCTTAAAATGTCCTCATTCCCTATTATGAACTAGAATAGACATTTACAAAAAAAATGTGAATCTGGGGCATTTGGTAGGATAGTGGCAACATGTTGGGAAACTACAGAGACCAAAGTGTAAGACCCAGTATTTGCTTCCCTTTTCAGGCACCATGCCCAGCCCCTGGAGAGAGGCTGCAGTTTGCTTCACATTCAAGTGACCTCTTTGGCTAATGTTCACAGTTGTCTTAATAGGCTTGAGGGGGTGCTATATCCAGTTCCTTTTGACCAGATGAATAATAATAGTGATACAATGATTTTCAAAGTCGGCCAAAAAAAAATGGGGACTAGCACACAACTGCCACCTCCAGCCCGTGACACATCTTGTCCTGGCCTTCCAACAGTCCATTTAAAACACAAGTGATACTGAGGGCAAATGTATATTTTTTCCCCTAGGTCAGGCATTGGAAGAACGCTTCTTAGATGATTTGTTAAGTAGCTGGGGTGCGGGCCAGTTCTCTCCCTGTTCTTTAGTTTGTGACCTTACTGTCAAAGCCCTGGTCTTTTCCCACAGTAAATGATTATGTATTACATGCAGGAGAAAACCATCATATCCTTAAACAAATGTCCTTTTCAAAAGCATAATACAAAGCAGGACTCGAAAGTCTGCTGCTGTAATGATTTCATGTTTTGCTGATCCTGGCCTTTTCTACTGAAAGTCTTTTTAGTGGTCCCCAGTGTAAAGTTGAGATCAGCATTTAAATGCAGGTCTATCTTTTTTAACATACTTTAAGTCCTGAGAAGTCACTAGATCTCGGTGGTTCTGAAAATTTATAAGCATTTACATGAGCCTTTCCAAGGCCTTAAGAATACTTTGCACTTCTTTATTTTTTGATGTCTACAAAATTATATTAATTGGAATTTGTGTTTATTTTCCTGCTCTGCTATTTGGGAGGAAATCTACAATCTAACAAGATTTATTCAAAACAATTTCCACGTGTGAAGCACCTCTTTCCTCAGACGGTTAGGGACCAATTATAGACATTTCTTATATTTTTTTAGATTTCTACAGCTGAGACACAGTCCTTCCTCTCCTAGGTAACAGCAGGTCACACATGTGCAGTGAGAGTGAGTAAAAACAAAGTAATTATACTGTACCTAGCTCTATGTAATAACACTTGCACTGACCCAACCAGTTTTTAAGTTTTTTCCCCAAACAGTTTTTATTTTAAGTAAAAGGATTGAGACAAAATAATACCAACCTTCTTATTAAATAAAAACTTTTCAAAATCTCTCAGCATACTGATTTATATTGTAACCATCGGAAATCTAATTTAAGTAATATTTTCCTTATATTCTTGCAGAAATTGGTCTCCACATGCTTTAAACTTATGGCAAAAACAACCGTCTCTCAATCCTAAAGTTCCCAACAAATTACATCATATAAAATTTATACTGCTCTTCCTGCAGCACAAGAGACTGAGGAAAGGACTGACAGTTTCATAAAAGGACTTTGGTATCCTCTTTTGAGCTGAACATAATTTGTGAGGCAAATTAATCCAGTATACAGTCCTAAACTAAATTAAATGTAATGGATAAGTGCATTCGATCTTCTGGAATCCAAGATATTATGTTTCTCTGTGATGTAATGTTGAAATAATGTCAACCATGGCATGATTTTGTCCATCCTAATCACCGAGAGAAGGAATGGATCTGGCTTCCACACCACACCTGTTACAGTCTTAAAGTTCTGCTGTTTAGAAACTTCATTCATCAGTGAAGAGAAGTAGCCAAAGCATGCATTTCATTCCCAAAGAATGATAAAGTCCTTGCCTGGGAACTTCAAACTGACTTTAAACACTAATGACTATGGAGATTTAGTTGATGTGGTATCAAAGGAAATTTATTATTTTCACAATGTTTTTAACAATGGCATGCATGCCTTATGTTCAGTAGATGTAAGCACATATACCTCTATGATCACAAAAGCACAATATGTTCCTTATTTAGAGAAATACTCTTTCAAAAGGATTTCTTTCCTTTCAAATTCTACTAAGATTCTTACATTAAACATTGATTAAGACAGTCTAAAGTCTTCTGAGTCATATGCATGCAGGAAAATACTCAATTCATTTTTCAGAGAAAAATGGACCTTATGTACTGAAGAATTCAATATTGCAAGACTGCTCTGTATTCAATTCGGCAAGAGCAGATACTAATAGATAGTTGAAAACACTTGGCACTACTAAGTGTACAGTGGGAGGCATAGATATTATTAAGGCATACTTTGAGTAGCATTGCAACTTGAATTGGTTTTACTGCTAAGATTGTCAAAATAAATGTTCGTCTGAAAATATGAACATTGGCTTCAAAATCTGCTAGAGTGGCCCAAATGGTTTTCTCTTGGTTGCTCTAAATCAATAAGTGTAATTTGAGTGAAGAAAAAAAACAGAGATAGAGAGAGGCTTTCAGATACACCATAATAAAAAATCTGACCTAAACATGTATAATAGGTATAATCTTTCAGTGGAACAGAGTGACCCAAATGTGCTCTTTCTTAGGCTCGAATTTCTCATTCTTACTGTAAATGATCTATTCTAGGGCAAGGATTTTAGCTGTGTGCTACTTCAACCTGTATTTGTTGTTTTATTGTTAGACGGAAAGTCAATTTCCTTATTCAATTCAATTTAAGTCAACAAATATTTGAACTAGTGCAAACTAAGCAGATTAGTGTAGTAGAGAAAGTGAACTGTTCTCAGATCCAGGTAGCACTAGAAATAAGTCCCGCCTCTAAGATTCACTAGCTGTGTGACTATATATAATATGATAAAGTTGCAAAGTTGTATAAAAGGGAGTTCTCAACATTGATGAAATCAGAAATCAACCAATAAATTTTCATTCAATTCAATAAACATTTAAACTACTGGGGAGAAAGCACTATGATTGCAGTTAAGAGGAAATCATGGGACCATAGATTTTGAGCTGGAAAGGACTCTGGAGCTTATTTAGTCATTTTAAGGATGAAGAAACTAAGGCAAATACAGGTTAATATCCCATGGCTACAAAGGAAAGAGACAACAAAGGATCTGAACTCAGGTCTTCAGACTCCACAGCCAGAATTCTTTCCACTATACCAGCCATTTTGTCAATATGCATTTATTAAGACAAAATGTACCTAAATCATATACAGTGTAGAAAGGAAATTCATCTCAGAGGGAAGACACTTAGTGGGGAAGAGAGAAAGGGGGAGGATTGAGAAAATCTACCGAAGGTGATATTTGAGCTAAGACTTTAAAACAAGCAGGAGAAACAACAAATAGGACAGTGTAGCTGAATCATAAAATGCTTATATGAGTAGAGTCTAAGAAGACTAGACAAGGAGGAAAGGGCCAGACTGTGAAAGGCTTTAAATGCCAAATAGATGACTTCATATTTTATCCTGGAAGAAATAGGAAACCACTGGGGTTTATTGAGAAGGGGGATGACATAATCAGACCCACACTTTTGGTAAATCACTTTGGCAGCTGAATGGAAGGTAGATTGGTTTGCGGAAACATTTGAAGCAGGAGACCAGTAAGAGGTCTACTGCAGTAGTCTATGAAAGAGGTCATGAGGGTCTGTGAGGACCTGTACTAAGGTAGTGGTGGTGAGGGTGGAGAGAAGGGACAAATGCAAAACAAATGTGGAAGCTGAAATGACAAGATCTGGTAATTGTCCTGCCATGTGGGCTGAGTGCAAGTGAGGAGTTGAGAATGGCCCTTAGGTTCTACATGGCAATGACCCTAAGGATGGTGCTGCCTTCAGTAGTACTGTGGAAGTTGGGAAGACAGGAAGATGTGGAGAGAAAGCCAATGCATTCTGTTTTCTGGAGGTTTTATGTTTTACCATGTAAAAACATTTGGGAGAGGGGCATTGTCTTTTTTTTCCATTTGAAGAAAATTTATGTTGGAATGAATCAGACTAATTAGATTTATACATTTTTCTCCACTCTGATTCACAGTGAAGGGAACTATAAAGTTTAGATGAGAATATTCATTCTAGAAAGGGTATATAATACAAAGACAACTACAATTTAAAATAAAGCATGGCAAATACACTAAAGTGGAGCAAAATAAAGCACTATTTGGTCTAAGAAGAACAATATTTACCATTAACAACAATCACAGAAGAGCTTATATGGTAATTGGCATTTAAAAAAATGAATAAGAGTTCTAAAGGTCAGAGGAAGTCAGTTCCAGACATTGGGAATAGCATAAGGGGAAAAAAGGGATGGGGAAATAAGAGATCATTTTTAGGGAATAGTCAATAACCCAAGTTGATTAAATCATAGAGAACATGGCAGGGAGTAATATATTGAAAGAACCCATAATTATATATAAAAATAGTAAGTTTGATGGACCACTCAACTTACATACCTTAACAATTGCAAATATACTCTCCAGATCTGTAGTTCAACTGATATAGACACTTTCTTTATGGGTAGAGATTATAAGCCATCCATGCCTTCACACTGTATTTAATTTTATCATTGTTTCCCATAGATTCTCCATGGAGGTTTCACTCAATGAGCTACAGTAGATCTATATCAGTGGTTCCCAAACTTTTTTGGCCTACTGCCCCCTTTCCAGAAAAAATATTATTTAGTGCCCCCTAATTAATTTTTTTAAATTTTAATAGGAAAGACATATGTATTAATGTTTCTACCTTTTTTGTAAAATATAGTAAAGAAATGTGTAAATTAGAAACATTGAACTTTTAAATTATGAAACTATTTATTGAACTCAGAATAGAATGTAATACAAAAAAAGTTAAAGCATTCAAAATCATCTTAAAGAGAAGGATGAACCTGATGTGTTGCTACCAATTTAGTAATCCTCGGCTCTATTTTCATCAGCAGTAATCTTAAATCACAGAGATTGACTATTTGCAATTGGTTTCTTTTTTTTTTGTTAATAAATTGATTACCACACTGAATCCACGTTCCACTAAATATGATGAAGGAAATGCAATTAAGAACTTTTGAATTACAGCCCATATTTCAGGATAAGCCATAGGGATCTTTTTGCAAATATACCTGTGGCCATCACCGCTCTTCTGGATTGCTGCAGCACCCACTGGGGGCAGTGGTTCCCACTTTGGGAATCACTGGGAATTTAATACCCTGGCTATCTGTTAATCCTTCCTGTTCACTAGGTGATCAGAATCCTCCTTTTACCAATCCTATTTTTTCTTAATGAAATTATTTAACCAGTTCTTAGGCATAGTTCATTGTTGCAAATATCTTACAGATTTCTTCTGCCCATAATGCTCTTCTCTCTTGCCTTTTGATGTACCTATACCTCTGATTTTTCAAAATTTGTAATGTTCTAAAACTGGCATCTATACACTATCACTAAAAGTTATAGTGAAGATGGATTTCTTGTGTCAGGAACAATAAGGGATCATTTAAAACACAAAATAATTTCTCAAATTAATTTTAGTTTACTCTTTTTTTATTCAATTCTGTGTTCCCATGCAAAAGAATGGAAAAATAATAAATAATATTATCTCCCAAAGGATTAAGATCCAATCACATGCTACAATCAAATGTCTACTTTCTCCCACTTTTATCACATCTTTGAGAGCCATCCATCAAAAATGCTGAGCACATTACTGATGGAATAAGAGCAGACATGATTTTAGAAATTATTTTTAGTGCAGATTGTATCTTTTAGAGTTGCAGGAAAGAAAGATAGAGTGAATAGAAGATTCTAATATCTTCTTATTCCAAAAGAAGTATTTAATTGGCAGTATAAACTACAGTCTTAAAAGCTCTCTCCAACAATAAATCTCCCAATATAATGTTAATATCCCACAAGATTCCTTAGTAAATGTAACTGTGGTGATAATTCAAAGATATTCTGGTTATTAATGTCAAAGAATAGGGACTGGACCTGTCATTACATCAATATTGGAAATTCCAGGGTGAGGGAACTCCCTCTACTGAAGTGAGTTGTTTGATATCTTCTCTGCCAGGGGTATTTAAGGAGTTTCCTAGGGCATTAAAATGTTAAATGATTTGCCCAGAGTCACAAAACTAGCATATTTTAAAGCAATGGCATCAAACTCAAATAGATAAGTCAATAAATCATAGATAAGGATCCCTGATGGTTGCATAGAAAACCACATATTAACATCATCTATAATTAACTATATTTTTATTTTCTGAGATATTTCCCAATTGCGTTTGAATATGGTTACACTACACTAGAGAATATTTAGTATCTTTATTTTAAAGGGGGAACTTGAAAAATCTCTATCCATGATATCATGGTTATAACGCTATTATTATGCCTACAAGATGATGTGTGCTTGCCAAAAAAAGTATGCCATTTTCTCAGAGACTGTTCTGACAGTAGAATGAAGAGAAAATGAAGTCATTTGACTTCTATAAATTAACAATGTACATTCTTCAGTAGCTACTGTAAAAGAGTCTAATTTCAAACACCATATCATTATTCGAAATAGTTGAATCTATAGTCAGAGGATACCTTTGAATCCAAACTGATATTTTCTGGCTGAATAACCTAGAAAATTAATTTAAACACAACTCTGAACTTTGGTTTGCTCATCTCTAAAATGGGGATAATAAAACTTGTACTTCCTCTCTAAGGGTTTTGATGAAAAGTTTTCTTTTTACATTAAAATCATATAAATCTGAATAATTAATATTGGGCAGAGATGGCATTAACACCTTTATTCCTTTAATATCTGAGGTGTCAAACCCTACCAACCAAGTACTCTATATAGTTTAGTGGCCCCCATTCTATATGAGATTGAGACCACTGATACAGAAGAAAGCTTAGTGGTTAACTCCCTTTTGATGCTTTGTTAATAGGCAACTTTAAGGCTTCTATAATCTTGGATGTCACAAAAAAACATAACTCCACATAAAATTAATGCATAGGGTTATTCAGTCTTCCTTCCATCTCCTGCACATATTGAGGACACTAGAGGCTGCCTAAGAATACCAAATCATTATCATTTGCTCAGTGTTTGCTATGTGCAAAATACCTTTAACAACTGTTAAAATATATAGATGGAAAATTGGATGGAATACTTTTCATGTTTCTAATTAATTTCATCTAGTACTTTAGGTTTATACGGAATATCACTGTTCACAAAGTATTTCTATATATAACATATCACTTGAAATTGTCAATAACCTTGTGAATTGGGATCAGTGATATACAATGGAAAGAATGCTAGAATAACTGATGACAAGTGGAAGACTTGTTTGAACTGATATAGAGTGAAGTGGGCAGAACCAGGAGAACTTCTGTAATAGCACTGGTTTTTAAAATTATTTTGAAAACTTAAGAACTCTGCCTAATAATAATGACTAACCACAAACACAGAGGATGTGTTGAACAGAGATGATGAAGTGTGTGACTCATTTCCTAAAAGAGAGGCACTTTAACCTGCAAAAAGAGAGTTTTTTTGCATATGGACGATTTGGAAATTTATTTTTGCCTGAGTATCCACATTATTTACAAGGGATTTGTTTTCTTTTTATTTTCCATTGGGAGTAGAGAGGTAGGAAGAAGACAAAATGATATTTCGTTCACTAGAAAAACATGTATTTAGAGGAAGAAAAAAAGAATAGGTATTTGAGTCTCAGAAACTGCTACTTGTCAGCCACATAACCCTAAGCAAATTCCTTACCTTATTTGAATCTTATTTTCCTCATTTGTAAACCTTTCATAATATCTTAATTATATAGATGCTTCAGCATTGCTGAGAGGAGAGCACTTTGTAATACATAAATGTAATCAAGTTAGATAGATGGACAGATAATCAATCACTTAACTTCAGCCTGCTTATATTATATATTACATATGTTCTAGGTAAAACCTGGAAGAATTCAGTTCTAGGGTCAATGAGGGCTATACCATGTTATCTTGGAAAAAGTCATTTAATTTCTATTCAGTTAAGTTCAGATAAGCAACCTGAAGAGAAGTTAAGTAATTTCTCCAAGGTAACATGGTACAGCCCTAGTTAACCCCAGAACTGAGTTCTTCCAAGTTTTAGTTGATTAGTGGGCCAAGCTTAAACAGAAAAGAGGTTAGGTTTTAAACCTTCCATAAAGATCCCTATGTAGAGCTCATATTGACTTGGAAAACTGTATATTAATATTATCTGTTTTACTGTCTTTTTGTTTATTTTGTTAAACATTTCTCAATGCATTTTAATCTCATTTCTAGCATTATAGTAGGTCACAAGCTGGCCTACCAGTTATGTGTTTGACACCTCTTTTGTAGAGTAGACTTTCTATTTTACCATACATTAAGAGTTGTTGGCTTGTTGTGTTTTTATTTTAAGTAAGAATTCGTGTAACTCCCACCTCCTGTTTTATTACATTAAATGAAAACAGAAGCTACCTTTGGCAAGTGCAAAAATTTTGTGCATTTGAAGAAAGCAGTGATAGAAAATAGCTCTTGATAGAAAATGGCACTCTGCCAAAGAGTGAACTAATGAATTAGAATTTGGCAGGGCTCCATGTCTGATACACTTTAGTTCAAGATTTGAAAATCTCTTGCTCCCAGAAATCTTCCTATAACTCAAGTCAATCTGTGCTGTTCACATTGAAGAAGTCTTCTATTGCTAGACTTTGGTTTTCTATCTGTTTGACAAAGGAAAATAACAATAGCATGTATTTGATAAAATATTTTCTGATGTTTCAGCTGCATGTTGACAAGATCAACAAAAAAGTGTTTAAAATGACTGTCTTTTTGGTTAAACAATGGGATGCTTCCAAGTCTCAGCTTAAATGAAATCACCTTAGACATGAAAAGACTGAGCATATCAAGAAAATATTTCTAGATTCAAAATTATGTATATGTATGTTGAATCTCTTATCCTCATATCCCCAAAGAGGTATCAGCAATTTTTTCTTTACTTCTTAATTCTTGATTATTTAAAATGGAAGGAAAACTGTCCATGATCATTCTATGTGGAGAAAGTCATCAATTTATGAGATCTTTTGAAGTATCCATTATTGAAAAGCTTATTTCAGAACTGATCCCATTTTTGGTTTCAAATGGATCAAAATTTTTTGTCATTATTCCTTCATTTGCCAATGTATTCAGCTGTATATTTTCTATCATTTCTAGACACTTAAATTCATTTTGTATTTAAGGTGTGGCCAAATATTTCCCCCAATTTTGTACCTCTTCTAACATTTTTTTTTACTTTCTTATGGGGGCAGAAAGTAACTATAAGAAACCCTTTATTAGATTTTATTCCCTTTTAGAAGGAAAAGAAACTATTATACCTTATTTCATTCTTCAACAACTAATATACATTTATTAAATACTTATTCTCTCTGATGGAAAAGAGAACCTAGTAGAGCAGCTAAGAAAGTCAGCCTTAAAGTCATGAAGACCTAGATTCAACTCCTTTTTCTGATGCATATTTAGTTACATTACCCTGGACAGTTGATTTAAATTCTTATTGACTCCAGGCAACTTCTTGTAGACAATAGAAGAATTTTTTTATCTTCATTGGTAGATTTCTTTTCCAATAAAATCTCATAAACAGACCAAAATAACAACAACAACATAAGGTATAAGATATGGTTAGTCTTGGTATACAAAGATAAAAATGGTACTTATGATCCCTACAATTAATATATACAGTACCTTGAAGCTTTTGGGCAAGATGTAAATGTTTATTAATAATGCTTAAAGTTTATTTTTTAGTTTTCTCATTAGGTAGTTACAAATGGGCCCTAAATGGAGAAAGATCATTCATCAATGACTACAGGAAGATGTCTTTTCTAAAATTAAAATTTATAACATTAAGCACTAGAGAAAGGAGAGATGAGTAGAATTTGATGCAACCAGAAATGAAAGACTTGTCAAAGGAAATAAGTCTGTGGAAATGAAAAAAAGCTTTTCAATCTCCTTTGGCCCTGTTTTGATCTTAGAATTAACAGGATCCATAATGGACACATATATGCACTTTTATAATATGCCCCAGGCTTATATTGTGCAATTAATTTTAAAGCTTTGTGCAGTGAATCAAAAGCAAAGATGTGAGAGATAAGAAAAGTACCTAAAATAAACACAGGCAATAAAATGGAGGAAAGTAGCTAAAATATACTATTAGCCAACAAACAAATCTCTGTTAAAGAGGCAGAAAGTAGAAAAAAAGGAAGTACAGAATGGAAAGAACGGAGAATATACTCAGTTCTACAATGTATCTTACAGTAAAAAATTTTATTCTCTGGCACTTTTTTTAATAATCTGATTTTTTCACATTGTTTCCATTTCTTCCTCTGTCATAGGTTTTCTGGTTTCTTTTCATGTTATTTTCTGTTTTCTCTCTTGGCAACCACATGCACAGCTTATCAGATGTCTCACCATTTCTCTCCAACTTGCCTTTTTGCACTAATGTCAGTTATTTTTCAGGATCAAGCTAAAAGTCTGTCAAAGTCTGAGTGAGGAAGACAAGAAGGCTCGTCATTCCAAAGCCTTTTCTGCATCTTTCAGCTCTGCCACAGGTATGATGATATCTTAGGCTTTTTCTAACATCTTGAAAGCTGTTCCTAGGGTTCATATCATTAATTACCAGATATTTATGTATTTAAAATGATGTGCAAGGCTAAGGCATGTACAGTGGACAAGCATGGAAATGTCTGCAAATAGAAAAAAGAGGTGGGGAAAACATAGATAAAGCAAGGTAAAAATAGATAATGATTTTTAAAGCTGTAGTCACCAAACTGTCGAGAAACAAATTCATTTATGTTTATAAGCTTGTTACAATATGCATTCTGTATATACCTCTTGCTGTTATGTGATTTTTAAAATGCCATGTTTTCTAACTTAATCCCAATGATGGGTATGCTGTGCCATTCACCTACATTGTTCTCTCCCTTATCAGTGCTGACCCTTCTTTAAAGTCTAACTTAAATATTACCTCCTCTATGATGTCTGCCACAGTGGAAGTAATTTTTTGCTGTTCTGGGTTCCCTTAGCATTGTATTTGTCCCTATCTTGAGGTACTTAACTGCATTCTGATTTATAATGTCCTTATGTGTTGACTTTCTTATCCTCCTTGATAGAATCAATGCTCCTTGAAGGCAAGGATTGTCATTTTTTTAAAAAAATTGTATGCACCAAATGCATTTTGAATAGTATCTTGTCCTGCACAACATCTATAAATATGTTGAATGAAGGAATGAAAGAATCTGACAATGTTGAAAATGAAATGAAGGATTAGTAACTTCCTTTTATCCATCAGCCTGGAACAGGTTCAGAATTACAGAATGCTCTGCAATTTCAGCACCATGGATACAGCAATAGCCTAAACTACCATAAAGCTAGCTGTTCCTTTCTTATACTCATGCTTTGGTGTGGAGGGGGAGGTGTGGAGGCAATGGAAAAGTCATCGACTTCAACCAAGATTTATCCCTAAATAGAAAGTAAGTCCTGCCATCTGAATTAAATAAATCATACAGTCAAGGATGGGGTAAATTCTACATAAAAGACTTTACCCAAAGATAATATCTCAGAAGCTAAAACAGCCTACAGTATGTTTGCATTGGAAGGTAAGCCTAAATCTAACATAAAAGCAGATATATATTTGCATGAAGCCTGAACTCTGAGTGTAAAACCTGACTGGGCATCATCATTTCTCTACTGCCAGCATGATTCTCACGGTCTGGCCTCTGGCAGGAAAATCAGACAACTCTCTCTGCAACCTGGGGGATGGCATTAATTAAAAACAGAAAATCATAAAGCATCTGTGGCAAGTATAGATGCCAAGTTTGATGGAATGATTTTATAAGTAAACCGATTAAAGAAGTAAATGCGAAACAGAATTATACCTTTCTCCAAATTCAATAGAAATTCAACTGAATGCCTTGGTATTTGTCTTTGTTTTTTAGATGCATTTTTAATGCGTATTTAACATCTTGAAATGCATTTCAAACATTAAGTCACTAATTACGACAATATTCTGGAGCAGGGAAGTAGCAGGTATTGTGTTATACACTGGGCTGGTAAATTTATTTGCTTCCTCACTCTATTTCACTTCACACCAGGTAAGCAATCAAAATAGAATTTGTAATGTGAACAATATACTCTAATGTAGCCAATATTTATTTACTTCATAAACCTATTGGACATTATCCTGTTTAGCTGAAGCTAGAATCATAGGCTCTTGACACCATTTCTCTTCTAGCATTGCTCCTCAAATAAAGTGAAAGGCACCCATAGCGCATGACTAGTTAAAGAAGGAAAGGAAATACATCTAATCTTGGGAGAGAAGGGTCTGATATCCTAAAGAAAGCACGAAGAGCAAATAAGTCCTTAATACAAAAGTATAACTATTTAAAATATTTAATAGAGTAGTAAATTAATAAATTAAATAGAATAGAAGAATATTTCAAATGGACACTTCATAGGGAATTGTTTTTAGACTGGGGAGTTCCCATCCTTTGAATCATACTACATTTTATAAGCTTAGTCTATAAACTATAAAAAACATTTAATTATTTAAATAAATATTCATGTTTATGGTATTATTTCTTAAGAACCCTGAGAGATATGTTGATCAATTATCATTATCCCCATTTTATAGAGACTGTGAACTTCTGGAGAGCAGCTACTGCCATATATGCAAGAGGCATTTAATAAATATTTATAAATTAGATACAGAAACTGAAACACCGAGCAATTTACTAGCAACTAAGTTCTTAACAACTAGTTAATGGCAAAGCCAATATCAGAATAAGATTTTCTGTTTTCCAGACTCAAATAATCCTCTATGCCCTGCTGCCCCTAACTGTATTTTCTTCATCATCTACACATAGTAGGAACTTTATAATAAACAGTATTAGTTGAATTTAATTAAAATTACTAAAGAGTTATGAATAATTTACTAATGCTCCAACTATTGCCTAATGAGTATAATTGAAAGATAGCTGAATTACCTTCCCAATCTCTATACAAGTAGGAAATAATCCTGTAGGAAAAGAATATACAACCTTACAACAGAGAAAAAACAAGATTCCCAAGTCTTAGAGTAGTCTTAAGCTATTAAAGCTTAACTACCAATTTCTTTTAAAAGCTAGGAATGCAGGCTCTGACTGACAATGAGCATATTCTTTCTTAGGCATTTGTAACAAGAGTTAAAGCCATTACATGGTATTTTAGTAACTTAGATTTCTCTTTCTTTTCTAAGTTGTTATTCTGGGTTTTTTGTTAAATTTTCTGATACTTTTTTCTTAGATATTGATATTGACTTGGTCTAATCATGTACAATATCAACATGGTGGCCAATCTATATCTTACAGTTTTCATAGACATTTTGAAAACTGTAGATCAGCAAGAATTAAAAGGCAATTTAATTGAAAACTGTGCCCACATTTGTTATCAGACAAATAAAGATGCCCAGCTTTAAGGAACCTACCAGATCTTTCACTAGACAGAGAATAACATAGAGTGTCCCAAAACTTTTAGATCAATTTTAAAACTGATCTAAGACTTGGCATACCTTATATGTAGGCATGGGTGACATTTAAGTCACTTGGAGTGAAAAAAAAAAACGTTTAAACAAGAGGAGTTTATCATAGAAATATTTATAAGGCACATTCTGGTTGTGAGGAGGGAAGAGAGCACTAGACCTGGAGTCAGGGGCACATGAGGTCAAATGCAGACTAAGATACTACCTATGTAAACCTGGGCCAGGCATTTAACCCTGCCTCAGTTTCCTCATTTTTGAAATAAGCTGAAGAATGAAACGGCAAACTACTCCAGTATCCTTACCAAGAAACTCCCAAATGAGATCACAAAGAAGAGGACACAACTGAAAACAACTGAACAACAAAAATTCCGTGTGTTTAAATTAAATTAAATAATTATTTATTAAGTACCACTAAGCAAGTCACTAAACATCAGCATGCCTTAAATTCCTTATCTGTAAAACATGATATTAAATAGCTGTTTAAAACCTATTCTTTTTTAAAATATAATCCTTACTAGAATAATAACAATAATAATGGCTTCAATGTATTGTTTTAAAGTTGTAATAAAGGTGAGGACAAGGTGACCAATGAGTACTATATAAAATTTAAAAGCACATTAAAATAATGAGTGTCAAAGTTCAGAGGAAGGCAAGATTGCTAGAGAAATGGGTAAAAGTTTAATATTCAAAATAATCCAAGTCTGAGATTCTCAAACTTTTTGGTAGTGACAGCCTACTGTTGTGAACTGAATTCAGGACATTCTCCTTAACCACTATCCTACCCACAAAAAAGGTCTATGAGGCATTATTGAATAGTGGCTTGGTTTTAAGAACTATGTAATGCATACAGATGATTGGAGCAATTCCTGGGAATTGCTGAACTAGAGTATCAAATTAGCTATTTGATCTTGTGCATTAAACATTAACCTAGTGTCCAGAGCAATTGCTTCATACCTAAGCAAGAAATTTTTCATTTCAGAAAATAAGGTGATTCACAGAGTACATGTCAAAGAGCAAATGTAGTTATCAATTAATGCTAATACTAGTACAATGAGAAAAAATCAAACAAATAGTTCTTTGGTGAAAAAAGTATAATCACACTATCTACATAGGCTTCATTTCCTTCCAGAGTTAGTACAGTTTCTATTTTACAGACATCTTCTAACTATATAATCTTTGGGAATCTCTATGGATCTATTATGGATTCTTTCATACTCTTTGCCTTTTCAAAGGCCTTTCTTTGAGTTTAACTTTATCCTTCCAATTTGGAGTAACAGTGGCAAAATCCTCTTGTCAGCATATTAATGTCATCTCAGATGTCCTGAATACTTTGAACATTTTGTCATTTATTTCTGCAAGGTAATGATGATTCCAAAATATAACTTTAAAAAACCAACTTCTCTGTTCAGTGGTAAGAAAAATTATTTGTACTTAATTTTGATGAAAAAAAGTAGCATAAAGGATTTCCCCAATCTCCCTTAATATCCCTTCTCTTTTTGATTATCTTCAATTTATCCTGTACATATCTTGTTTGTAAATAGTTGTTTGTTTGTTGTCTTCCCCATTAGAATGTAAGGTTCTTGAGGGCAAGGGCTATTTTTGCCTTTCTTTGTATCCTCAGGGTTTAGCACCATGCTTGACATTTAAGAAATGTTAAACAACTTTTCTTCAATTGTTTTACAGTTAATGTTTTAAATATTGAAAAGGAAAGCTAATACACATTCCAGTCTGATCACAGACTTCAAATAACTTCACTCTTTATTTAAACATAGGCTAAAGTTTCCTTTTTAGCAGCTACTACTGTGTCACAAGCCAAGTGCACCCTTGAGGGTTTCAGACTTAAATAAAACCAACTGATCATAGATATATGAGACCTTTCTATTGAATCTAAATTTCTATCCCATATTATGCAGCATTGTGAGATGATATGGGGCATCAGAAGTCAAAAGGATTCTTACTCTCTTTTTTTATGGTTATGAGAGAGTTTATGTCATAGATGTCATATTCCTAATCATTTAGATTTTAAAAAGGGAATCTGTTGCAGAAATATTATCTGATACATCATTTGGGATATAAGAAATGAACATTTTTATTTCTGGAAGAAATTTCTTTCTCTAATTTCCTATCCAGAATAATAATTAAAGTTAGAGCATTTGATGGAAATCTTATGGTGTAACAGTGACAACAGATTGATCATAATTCATTCTATATAATAGAAATTATTTAAGAATCCAGATTTGGAGTTACTTTTCATTACAATGGCTAATATAAACATTCACTGATAAAAGGATAAATATGTATGCTGGCTATATATTCTGCTATTTATTATGCACCTATAAAACATATATTATATATATATTTCATAAATGATTAAAACTTGATTTGTTGGTATAGCTTTTAATATTTGCTAAGAATTTACTTTTGAATTTAACATTAACATTAACCCTCTGTAAAATGGGACTATTATTATCCTCATCTTTAAGATGAGGAAATTAAAGCAGAAAGAAATTCAGTGATTTATTCAGGGTCATACAATTAGTGTCTGAGACAGATTTTGAACCTGTTTTTCTGACTCCAAGTTCAACAATTTGAAACATGACAAAAAGATGCTGTGATTTGGAATTACCCAGGCAAGAGCCCAAACACACATAGCTCCCAGGAAATGAAATGTTTCAAGTGAGTTCTGTAATCAAAAACAATATATATATATATATATATATATATATATATATATATATATTTCCTAAATAAAGAGCACAGCTACAAAAGAACAGAAGATAGTAATGAATTATTCAGCCAGTCTACTTTGTGGGAACACTGTTCTTTCCATGTTTTAAGTTCTTCTATGGCAGGAACACCTGGCACAGCACTCTCTGACTCCATCTTCTCCTGAATATCTTTTTCCTCCCTCTTGTTCTAAACCTAAGTTATCTAAAGAGCCTAGGGCTCTCTACAGTTCTTCTAAGGACAAGCTCCATAAAGAGGCTGGAAGTTTCTTAAGTACAGTTTTTCAATTTTTGACAGCCATGGCCTCACACACTGCTTTGTTATTTATGTCAAGAAGCATGTGGATGTTGTATGTGCCAGCAGATGTATACTGGAGACTGGGATCTATAAAACACTTTAGTTTCTGGGGACTGCCAGACAGGTTTTATAGTGGGAAGGAGTGGAGAGAACAGCTTCCCTTATGAAAATGACATAATTAATGGGCAGGGATGGTAGGAAAGAAGACTACTTCCTTTGGTTAAATGTTTGTAATTTGTGTGCTCCTCCTTTTAGTCTTATAACAAGAGAATCTGTTTTAACAATAGGCTCAAAGCAATTCTTCTACTGATGGAAATTATAACTGCAATATTATATGAACAATCAAAGACTCATGGGAGTTAGAAATGCATAAGGCTTATTAGTTTGCCTATTCCATAGCCTAAGCATTTTGTCCAGTTCAGTTTTAAATGACCCCAGCTCTGGAGTTTCTGCCTTATCTCTTGGGAAGCAATTATAAATCCAATAAATCTTACTGTTTGAAATATTTCATACTCAAGCTATATTTCCCATGGTTTAATTTCATTCTTTCACTTTTGCCTATTGACATCTTTGACCATCATGAGAATTGTAGGTGTGCACAAAATGACTTCTACAGTTTCATAGGATGTCAGAACATCTGGAATATTTTAAATGCAACTTTTAAAGAAATATACTGGGGATATATTTTGGAAAATAAACCATATCTGTCATTTTTCTTTAGAGATAAGCATATCAGAATATACTTTTACTTTCATAGCTGCTATTCCTCTTATGTTGCCTTCCCTTAAAAACTTTAGTTTCAAAGACTGAATTGACTTAAGTGGGCCAGATTTAATACTCTTGGGAAATCCAGGTATGATTGTTCATGAAAAGTTTTCTTTTAGATGACATTTCTCATCCCACTTAGCCAAATAGAGCAGCAGCATAGGTCTTTCAACTGTTGGACTCCCACCACATAGTGCAGCGATCAAAAAATAGTACTATCTGATCACCAGAAGGGGCTGTTCAGAGAATAAGGTCAGCCGTTTCTGACCCAGTTTTTAGCCTATAGGAGTCTGTATCAGAAAAATAAAAGTTTGCCTTACTTCAATGCCCTTCTCCAGGAGGCTGCAAGTCTCAGTGAGTGGAGAAGATAAGGTGTTACTGAGTCTCTAACATCTTTCTCAACATCACAGAAAAATGAAAAGTGATCCTGTATTCCTTGGCCTGCACTATTTTAGTGATAATGTATTCAGAGAAGATCATTTCTGTCAAACACGCTACTGTCTCTACTACTATAAGCTGAGAAAATAGCACTAGGCTCACAACCACTGAAACAGAAAATCTTTGTTAAACGCACCATTAAATTGTAATAGCAAAGTTTGGAAAAGTTAACCAGAAAAATCTATGCAAAATTATTTATATACAAACTGTGCCTTCAGAGTCTCCCTGTCCTCTCCTCAGTTTCTCCCCATTTTTCAACGGTGATTCTAACACCAACCAAGTTTGGCCTGCAAAAAGGAATCAAATCCTTGTATAAACAGTAACTCTGAAAGGTTTGGCTCATAAAATAAGAGGAGTAGAAACCAACTATACACTTTCACAGATTTGGTTACTGTGGCAACTCCCTGTTCATGAATGAGAATCAAAATGTATCAAAGAGAAATAAGTGCGTACTGATTTTACTCAGCCCTGACTAAACCAAAATGAGAAAATAAAGAATGTCATTTCCAATTGAGTGCAGTATACAAATTGTTCATAAATTTTAAGTGTTCAAAGAAAAGGAAACCTTCACATGAAGACAGTATTTACTAAAGAATGCATCTGCATCTGTGTGGGCATTTTTAAAATCTGCCAAAAACTATCTATAAGAGTTCTGTTAAAAAGGAAAAGAAACTGTTTTTTTTTTAAATAGGAGATAATTCTGTAAATTTCTTTTAAATGACACTGCATAGAGTTATTCAAATTAAAACCTGTATTTGTCCTAAAATTTTGTCTTATTCCAACAATAATTTGTTAATCATTTTAAGCTGCACCAGAGCTCACACTAACAATCTGATGCGAAATATTCAATTCTACATCAGAAAGTGAGGCAAATGCAAGATTATTTAATCACCCTACAAAGGCAGTCAGGTGACTAAAATTCCTGACTGTAGCTAGTCTTTACAAAAATTGCAACAAATGGCAATTTTCTACTTCCTCAATTAAGTCTTCTCTGACTTCCCTGACTCAGCTAGAAATTAAATCTCCTTTTGTTGCCCTATAAGAGTAGTTTTTTTAAATTCTGAGTGCTTATAGTATGCAATTTTGCATCATACTTGGTGTATATGTCTTTTCTTTCTTACAAGATTAAGCTCTTTTAGAAGCCCTTCATTCCAGTGTGTCAAGATTTTATGTAATTTTATATGGAGTAAACTGATGACCTCTCTCAAGCATCAATAAATATCTCTTTTGTCTTCATACCATCCATAGATAAAAATACTTAACATAATTGTATCATGTTTTCATTTCTAACACATCTTTGCAGTTTAGTCAGAATGAAGTAGTAAGGATGTTAGCTTTGGAGTTAGTATAATTAAATTCAAAACTAATACACTGCTGGTAGAACTGGAAACTGATCCAATCATTTTAGATAGTAATCTGGAATTCTACCAAAAGAGTTTTAAAACTGTGTATCTTCCTTAGAGCCATCAATACCATGATTAGGTCTGTTTACCAAGGTGATCAGAAAAAAGGAAAAGAACTTACAAGTTCAAAAATATTGTTAGAAAGTAGCTTTCATTTTTGTGACAAAGTTCTAGAAATTAAAGGGATGCCCATCCTTTGGAGAATAGATGAACAAATTGTAATATATAATAGTGATAGAATACTACTGCACCATAAGAAATGATGAGCAGGTTAATTTTTAAAAAAAAACATAGAAAGACCCATGAAATTATTTATGAAAGCAAAATGAGGGGGGCAGCTGGGTAGCTCAGTGGAGTGAGAGTCAGGCCTAGAGACAAGAGGTCCTAGGTTCAAACCTGGCCTCAGCCACTTCCCAGCTGTGTGACCCTGGGCAAGTCACTTGACCCCCATTGCCCACCCTTACCAATCTTCCACCTATGAGACAATACACCGAAGTAAAAGGGTTTAAAAAAAATGAGTACAACCAAGGGAACATTATATACATCAACAGAAATATGGTTTGCAGAATAATTTATGTATGTCCACTTCCACAGAAAGAACTGATAAATAGGAACATGAAAGATATAAATACAAACACATATACACACAGTCAAATGATACCTTCTCTTGTGTGGCAGAGAGAGAAGGTAGATATCTGGAGATTTTAATGTAACCAACAAACAAATTAATTAAGTTTTAAAATTTAAATCCTGCCTCTGACACCTACTAATTAGATGACCCTGAATAAGTCACTAAATTTTTATAGCTTCAGTTTCTTCAATGATAAAATGATGGGATTAAATTCTATGGCCTTTAAAGTCTATTCTACTTTGACATCTTTGGGTTTTTGATGATTTCCAAAGCATTATGTGGCATACCACTAGTGGTTTTCCTCTAGACTGACATTGGTCCATTAGCCAATACTATTTTGGTATTGTTGACTAATTATCTGTATTTTTTTTTGGTTCATTTTGTCCACAATCATATCAAGAACAACTGTCAGATGTCTTGGGGGATCCAGAGAGTCTACAATGATGATTCATATAAATATAGTGCTTAAAGGTTTTACAAAGGACTTTCCCAACAAAGAGCAAATATCTTGTAAGTCAAGCAACTATTATGTCCTTATTTTACAAGAACAAAATAGCTGAGGCTTGGGAAGGTCATGTGACTAGCAAATGATCACACAGCTATTAAATGTCTGGGACAGAATTCGAATCTTGATCTAATGATTTATAGTCTAGTGTTCTATATACTATATATCTTTTTATTTTTATTAATTTGTTTGTTACATTAAAGTGCCCAATTAACTCTTTCCCTCCCTTCCTTCCCCACTTTAGAAAAGGCATTATTGGACAAAAAAAGATATCTGGTTATATATAACTGTCTTAATTATTTCTATTTGTCAGTTATCTCTCTGGAAGTTGACAAACATAAGCCATCCTAAAAACAATATTTCTAAAACTGCTTTATACAACCTATATCTGTGACCTTTTCCAATATATCACTATATAGTAACCCTATTAAAAAATGGAAATGAGATCTGTCATGACTTATTCCAAGTATATGTATGCTAGATGTTGGTACTTCCTTTCCTAAGTATTTACAAAACATTTGTTTAATTATACATAAAAGAATCTTATTGAATATCAAGCTCTTCACTATACAATGGGTAGAATCCTCTTTCTAAAAGTTGGTTCATTTTCCAATTCCAACCTTCTGACATCTTTGCCATTCTTCAGAATACCTGAAATATAGCTGGCAGCACTTCTTCATTTTCATTTGCCACACCTTCTTCATAAACTCATTAGACAAAAAGTATTTTGTAACTATAAAAGGCTATGAGAACCAGCATGACAGAATAGGAGTATAAAAATTTAAATGTGAATAATGTTTAATAAAATAAACAAAAACACAATATAATGTCAATTTGTCATTTTAAGTCAATCTGGAGCCCAGAGAAATCAATTTCTTTTGAGCTGACAACAGTGGCACAGAGGAGAGTTTGGCTTGGGATGAAAAAAAAAATCTCAATTTAAGACTTACTTTTGACACAGAGTTGTTATATGAACTTAGAAAGTTGTTTAATTCCTCTGTGCCTTGGTAACTCTGAAAAACTAGAAGGTATAATTCAGGTGTTGATCTGTATTACTAGAGGGAGTTTTCTTTCACTGATTGTTCCCTATACCAATGAAACCTAAGGTATGATCTTTCCATTTCCCCTCCCACTAAAAAGCATTATACAAATATAACATGTCAATTTTACTGACTTGAAATGTGATTCTCTGGGATCAAAGTGATTCAAAGCAGTATTCTCTCATTAGCTCCTCATATATCTTGGATTTAATTTCTTTTTTAACCATGTTTGCTCTATTCTTTCCTGAAGGTCACACATAATAGAAAATTTTAAAACAAAATATCAATTGATAAACATTGCTTTATCTATAGCATCTGCTAACATTATACCTCCTAGCCCTTCCATATTAACATACCTGCTTGGAATGCCTTTTCTTTTTATTTGTTTGTCTTAAACTGCATTCTTATGCTCAATTTCTTTCATTTGAAACTAAAAATTCTCAACCTTGACTCTTGAGATCATTTTTAAGTGGTATTAAAGAAGAATGACTGTAGTGGGGGAAAATGCAAATTACCCTTTGCCTCACTAACATAGAAACTTGTTCATTCTAACTAGGAAAGCTCAGGACATGTAAACATCAGTTCAATGGAAGCATTACTACATACATAAGCCAGATGGGCCTGAGGGACCGAGACAAAGAGACTAACTTACTGATTCACAGACATGTGTAAAAATGGTATGATTTCTTTAATTATCAAATCTCATAAGGGAGTCTCTTCTTCTCCTGGCACTCTTCCCCCACCGCTGGGAGAATATCCAGGAATGCCATGAAAAAATCACTATATATCTTTGTGTGGAAAATGCCTATGGTCTTAATCAAAATAATCAACTGCTAGAGGGGAACTAAAAAGTTTGGCTATGATTTTATAAACAGCCAAGCTGCCTGGTGTCTTTGATTTTCTGAATTAGATTCTATTTGATTCAATTAAAATGACTCAGTTTGTTTTAGTTTATTTATAAGCCTTTTAGGGAGTACTTTTTATTTATGCAAATAATAGTAATCTCACTAACTGTCAGATATATAGCTTCTAACCAGAGTTGACATGATTGAAGTTTGGAAAGAAAGCTTACTTCTTATATATAGCTTTTAATATTCTCTGCTAAGTTTAAGACTCTGGTTTCATGCAGTGAAATATATGGAAAACCAAGATATTTGATTAAATATACCCTGGGGTACACGTGCATTGACAATCAAGTTGGAGCATATCAAAGACTTCAGTTCTTTTATTAACAGAGCATATGGCTATGCCACTAGACTAACCAAACCATAGGGTTCAAACTTTTTAAAGTTATAGAAACTCTATGTTAAAAATTATGGAAACATGTTTATGCACAATTATATGAAATACAAATTATACGTGTGTGTGATTATGTAGGTTTGGGTGCTGTGTATACCCATACATCTATACACATATGTGTATGCATACATAATCACACATATAAATGCTTTATATGTGTATGTGTATGTATATACATATATATGTACCAAATAGCATCTACATTTGAAGTAATCACAAAGAATATATTATATTGGTTTGTAGATTGTAACTGAAGAAGAGACTTGGAACAAAATAAAATTATAATTAAAATAATTACTGTTATAAGAGGGATGCCTTAATGAATAACTTAAAAACTTTTCTGTTTTATTGCTTATTTCATACATCAATATTCCGTCTTCTGAAGTGACTTCTACACTTCTTCTCCATGGCTTTATATCATCTCATCCCTCATGGGGAAAAGAATTGTGGAAGTCTTCAGTTAAGGTTTCAACCTATATAGTATGCATTGCAGATAAGGAGAAGTGTCTGTCTTTAGTTTTCCTGATTTAATATATTCATTACCTATAAGTAAACAATGCTTTTAAATTTTATTGGTTGTAATTAGAAAACAACATGGTATTAAATTTAGCTTGGATTTGGCTATAAACTAATACAATGTAAGTGTTAAGTATGCAATGTCATTTATAGAATGCTTACATTTGCTAAATTTGGAAAAATGCATGCTTAAAACAAAGATGCTTAATATTGCCTTTTCTAATTCAATAAAGTCAATCTTATAAATTGTACTGGTGTCCCAGGAGAATATTCTTCATTGTTTGACAACAGAACAATAAAAAGAGAACAAAGAATATGATAATTTTCTCTTATTTCTGTTTTTGGTGGTTGTTGTTGTTTTAAAGGAGAGTGCAAAAGTAACACTTGGGGCTCAGAATGTATAGCTTTATATGAAAAAGTTCTTTATAAAAATAATAATGCATATGTACTGGCCATAACAAATCACTAAATTTCTCAAGTATATTTTAAAAAATCAACTTTTACACAGCCTAAAAAGGAAACAACTCACAATCCATCAAACTCTCACTTAGACTAGATAATATCCATTTGATGTGGTGATCTAACCCATTTGCTTTAAGTCAATATCTTTTTCTCAAAAATGCTGACATTCCCTTGGGCCATGAAAATCAAAAAGGTTGACACATATGCTTTAAATAAAGGGCTGAGGACCAACCTGGGCATCTTTCCATTTCCAATTTGTTTTCTGGAGTCTGTTCACTAAGCAGAGGCATCCTGCAAGGCCCCTACCCTTTGCAAATATCAATGTTTCCTGTGATATTCCCGGTGGTAGATATTAATGCTCCATAACCAGAATTTCAACAGGAAACTGACATTAAGGAACTACTGAATGCTCTACAGTCTAAAAATTCACAATCAAATGAATTGGCAATAGTACTAGATTGATTTACATATGTATAAGTGCAACTTTTTTCATGTAAATAGGAATGCTTGCAGCTTCCTCAGTGTAACCAGAAGCAATTGGAGAACAGAGAAGCAGTTCAAGTCCTCAGTGGTTTGTGATCACACATCCACAGCTTCAACTATAAGTAAATGGATTGTTTTACAACAATAGATAACAAAATCTCGTATAAAAAGTGATAAATTTAACTTCAGCTCAAGAGAATGCATACTGATAAACCAAATCACATTGTAGACAGCTGCTACAATCACTTCTTAATCCAATGGTATGTGGCAATCCATACTCACATTGGTGACAATTCATGACAAAACTTTTATTCTCATGGCCTTCTTCTCATGGCAAATATCTGATTCAGGAATCATTTCAATGTGTAATACCCTTGCTAAGCTTCTGGATCATATCACTATCTTATATTGTGGTATTGTAGGAACATTGATTTAGAAGGCTGATACAGACTGTTCATAACCATAGGGAAAAGAAACAAAGAACAAGAAGAAATATGGAGACATCAATAGATTTATACAAAGTATTCTGAAAAGGAGGACTACAGTGACAGTAAAATAGATAGGAAAAATGAATAGGAGATATTCCAAAGAGGATTAAAGACATATTACACAAACACAGAGCAATATCAAGAAAGTATGCACCAAGAATGCAAATTTAAAGGAATGATTGTCAGACTATTTATTGTGAAATGTTTTGGGCTCTGGAGAAGTAAAATCATATAAAAGTGGCAGTTATTTTTTAAGCATCATAAATCTGGAACTAGAAGGAATCCTAAAGGCCATTTGGTTCAGGCTTACTTTTGACAATTTAGACCCTTATCACCTCTTCCTTGACATATTGTATTGCATTCTAATTGTTCTCCCTGACATGAGTTTCTCCTCACTTCAGTCTCTTCTCCACCTACCTGCCAAAAGTATAGATAAGACCACACAACCCCTCTATTCAAGAAACTATACTGGCTCCCTATTGCCTCTAGGACCAAATATAAAATCCTTTGTTTGGCATTTTAAGCTCTTCACAACCTAATCCTTCTGCCTTTTTCCAATCTTCTTATATTTGATTCTCCTCTACACATTCTATGACCAAAGCATACTTGTCTGCTTGTTATTTCTCAAACATGTCCATTGCATTGGATGTCCCTCAAAAAAGAAATATTGTCCCCTTCACTTTTGCCTCTTAGAATCTATGGCTTACTTCAAAACTCAGCTCAAACTCGATGTCCAGAGATGCTAGTGCCTTCCTTCCTCTTTAAAGTTATCTTCTATTATATACACACACATATATATATATATGCATATATATTTGTGCGTGTGTGTAGATATGTGTGTGTACACATATATGCAGTTTCTAATTATGTGATACATCCCTTAGTAGAATATATACTCTTTAAGAGAAGGCATTTTGTCTTTATCTCTGTAGAGCATTCAGATTTTGGAATGTAACATAAACATAAATTTGTACTCCTCTTTCCTTTCTAAAAGATAAGTTTTGAAAATCTATTTTGGTCTCACCCTGCTCCTTTTGAATGGGTTGGGAACTTGAGGTCTGAGGATAATCTGAATGAGAAGCTTCTGACTCCCTGGCATCCAAGAAGATGCTTGCATCTTGTCCCACTTGAGTCCTGGTGTCCAGAAGGCTGGCCTCTGACCCAGACTGAGGCCATTTGTCCAACCAGGGAGACTCAGAAAAAGTGATGCCAACAGGGTTATAAGTTAGGGATCAAAGGAGCAGTGCTCTTGGAAACATGACATGAGCAACAAACTGAGATTAGGCAGGCAACAGGCATGTGATTATGTGCTTTTTCTCTCTACAACCTGCTTTCACTGTCTAATAAATAATTATAAATTAATATAAAGTTTCCAGAGATTTTAATCCTAACATTGGTACATACTTAATTAAGAAAGTGTAAGAGGCATATTTTTCTTGTGCATCTAAGTTTCTATCACAATTACATCCTGGTCCTATTTTCCTTTGAAAATGATTTTTTTTTCTGACAACAGGCTTTCATAGGGGTATTAATTCTTTTTTTCTACTGCTAATTTTGATCCCTCAGGCAGTGCCTTATAACTACTAAGGATATAATAATGTTTATTATTATGTAACAGAAATTATTATTATGTTTATTATAACTATTATTAACATCAAAAGGTTATCCAGCAAAAAATTATTTTGTAAACTAAATAATGATTTGCAGAGAAACCAGATTTGCAACTAGTATGTCTAGTACAATAATGTCATCATAGAAGGATAACTATCTTACAAGTCCTAAACTAATGAGAGTGTTCAGAAACCCAACTAAAATCTAACTATCTAACCAATCATGGAAGGAAACAGTCTTTTTAAAAATAACCTAGAGGGGGCAGCTGGGTAGCTCAGTGGATTGAGAGCCAGGCCTAGAGACGGGAGGTCCTAGGTTCAAATCTGGCCTCAGACACGTCCCAGCTGTGTGACCCTGGGCAAGTCACTTGACCCCCATTGCCTACCCTTACCACTCTTCCACCTATAAGTCAATACACAGAAGTTAAGGGTTTAAAATAAAAAAAATTAAAAAAAAAAAAACCTAGTAAGATATCAGAGTTTAAAAAAAAATAAAATATAGTAAAAAAAAGTTTCAATTGATGGACAAGATATAAGACAAAACAAACAAAAGCATGTAGGTGAATCCTAAAATTTCAGACTTTGAAGAGATATGAAAGCCCAACTAGCCCTGGTCATAAGATTTTAGAATTAGGAAGGAATTTAGAAATTATAAAATTTAATGAATATTTGAATAATTCTTCATTATTAGATTAAGAAACTGAGCCACAAAAAAAGATAACACTTGTCCAACTCACACAACTAGCTAGTGGTTCAAATTTTCTTTTTACAAATTAGGACTGAGAATAAATCCAAGAAACTTATGTAATTCACACTGAAGCTACAGGCAAAGCCATACCTAGAAATCCATTCTTCTGGCTCCAGTTTAGAGTCTATTGCCTCCTATTAGAATTCTAATATTATTTACATCACTATGCCATTTTTGTTGTTTACACAACTAGGTAAAAAAATAAAAGATATTCTGTCCACTAATTTACTAGCATTTATTATGTATGTATGTGCCAGCTCTGGTATTCACACTTCAGACAGAAAGACAGAAAAAGAATAGTGTCTGTTCACCATTAGGTTAAACATATTAAAATAAGTGTTAAGAAAGTCAAAACAGAACCAAGACCTCACCAATCCACACTCCTTCCCAAAAATCCTCCCTTATCTTCTCCCCTTCCTAGTTCCAAATTGGTCCACCTTTCCAAAGGTCCCTCCTTTGACCCTTCTCACAACCATTTAATTTTTATTCTATCTGCTTTTCCAAATATCTCTTCCTTATCCCCACAACCATGCCCTCCTACTTCTTGATATGAGTTTGATTCTAAAAAGCCTTCCCCTATATTTTCCTAAGAGACCCTCCCTTATCCCCTGACCTTACCCCACAACCTCTTGATATTTTCTCCCCTCCTTTTTTCCCTTTACTTATCCCTTTGGCTTCCTTTCTGTTCAACCACCCTTTCTTCTCTTATTTCTTCATTTCCCCAAAGGGATGCCCAGACCCTTCCTTATCCCATCCCCTTTCCCTCCTGTTTCTCTGTTCATTAAGAATTTTTACCCTTCTAATTGGATATGTTGTTCTTTCTTTATCTCAGGTCTGATGAGAGTAGGCTTTAGTCCTCCACTACCTCCTTCCCTTCTTCTTTGCAATTTCTTCACTCATTCCTCTTCCTTATGAGAGAGACATTCCACTCTACCTCCTCCTACTCTACTACCATTTCAGCTCATTCTATTACATTCTCACAACTTGTCTTCCCTCTCAATATGTCCCTTCAAAATGCCCAAGCAATTATGCTATTCCAGGAGGTCACAGATGACATTTTCCCATACAAAAATCAAACCATTTGATCTTTTAGGTTGTTTAATGCTTTGTCTTCCATAACCTTTGTATGTTTCTTATCAACCAAATTTTCTATTTAGTTCTGGGTTTTCCCCCAGGAATAGTTGACTGTCTACTTACTTAAATTGTTCTTGAATGGGACAAATTGAGTCTTCCCAATATCTTCATCATAATACAAGGCTTGGAGACCTATGGTCTCTTTGAATATTGGTATGTTCAAATCTCGTCCTGGAGAACTAAATCTGACGTGGTAAATCAGGCAGTCAGTTAAATAATCCTTGATACTATGATGAAATTGACATCATTAAATTTCTTCTCAAAGAAACTCATCTCCATTTGATTACTTTGCCTAAAATATTTATATCTGTAGTAGCTTAATTTTTCAATAATAGAGAAGACATTAGAGCAGTGGTTCCCAAACTTTTATGACCTACTGCCCCCTTTCCAGAAAAAATATTACTTAGCCCCTGGAAATCATTTTTTTAAAAAATTTTAATAGCAATTAATTGGAAAACTAATGCACCTGTGGCCATCACCGCTTTCCTGGATCGCTGCAGCACCCGCCAGGAAGCGGTAGCACCCACTTTGGGAATCACTGCATTAGGGAGTTTTTTGCACTCTGTGGGACCTAAGTTGGCAATTCATAGTCCAAATTTAAAAAGGAAAAAGACTGGAGAAAGAAACTCTTTTGACAGTAAAGAACAGGAAAGGCTATCTTTTCCCATAATATTTATTAAAGGAAGAAGATGGACAGTGGGAGGCATAAATGGCATGACTCCTTGCTATCTGTATTCCTTAAGAACTGGAAGACATTTACTTTGCCCCAGCCATCTTTCACAGCACAGGGACTTGTAACTTCTCTCTGAGTACTTAGTACCATTCTCCCCCACTGAGGCCTCCCTGCAGGAATTTCACAAGATAGAGAATTCACTTAGGGTACTTGCTCTAGATAAAAGTCTGGAATGGTAAACTCAAATCTTGAGAGCCTCTGGTACATACTTCAGTTAGACAGTGAGAAATTTTAACTGCACTTGAAAGAAAAATGACCCCAAAAAGACAAGCTAGAGACTGACAGGGCTACTGGAAGTGTTCTCCTTATCTGTTTTGAATTTCCAATTGAAAGTGCTTTTACAAACTGAAAATGCTGTTTCTTGCCTGAAGCTATGAGTGAAAACAAAAACAAAAATCCACCAACAAACCTCTTTCCAAGAGGCTTGATGTGCTGAGTTGGATGAGTGAGTTATTTGTGTAATGTAAAAATAATTTCTTGTAAAACCAAGAGGAAGCTTTCTTGTACATTTTAGAACATGGGATTGGTTTTCTCTTTCATTCTCAAAACAAAGATTCTATGTGCTTAACAAACAAAATCTACGTTATCAGGTAGTAAAATGGCATATGAATTTATGAAATTATAAGTACTCTAGCTTTAAAAATCTATGTAAAATATATCATCTCAGAGGAAAAGAAGGAAGTCAGCAATTTTGAGAACACATAGCTATGTTGACTCAACAGTGATTTAACTCGGGAGAAAGCTCAGAGCACAGTGGGACCTTCAACTTCCACCCTAAAGAAAATATGTATGTCTCAAAGGCCATGTTAATTTGCATCAAACTTTATTCCTAGATTTAGTGTTATCTTCTTTTAATTAAAAAAATCATATACACAGTAGATGGCGGTTAGCACAATGGGTGTATATAAAGTAAAGGATCTAAGATATATTAATTAAAATCAAGGTGCCACTTTTTTCTATCCAATATTCATAATCATGGTATTTGGTTATACAGTTTTGCATTCTGTCTAACTTAATTGGTCCAAGAATTTTAACCATATTTTTTAGGTTAGCCATGGAGAATAATAATCTGTCTGTGTCTCAGAAATGCAAACAATACAACATTATAACAATCTAACACTCCTAGTTCATTATCCACTCTTAGTTGTACCTTTAATGGATAAAATAAAAGCAGACAAGGCATAAAACCTATTAAATAATGGTACTTTATAATATTCTAAGGGGGAGAATGAAACACGTTTATAAGATTGTTGTGTATGTGTATGTCTGTGTATATATATGTTTGTGTATTTATATGTATATATGCACATATATACATATATGTACTTGCTCTATTTGTGGCTTAGATTTAGTTTCAATAACTACAGAATTCATTCAATGGAGTCCAACTAGCAGTCGAGGAATTATGAGACTATACATAAGGGCAACATTACATTTCAGAAAGGAATAGACTGGGCACTTAAAAAAATAACAACCAGCCGGTCCCAGCAAGATATTCCATGGAAATATTCTGTTTAAACTGGTCTGTTCACTCACAGTGAGAGGAGGTTTCCAGCTGATATGTTTGATTGTGCTAGCTGATATGTTTTATTGCTCTCATATAGACAATGAAAATCCCATAATGGGGAAAATTGCATAGCTTCTTACTTGGAAGCAAAGTTGGCCTCTGGCTACTGAGTGTGCCCAGCTGAGAAAACTAGCTTCAGACCTCTATGAGGTCTAAAAGAGTAAAGCAAGAGAGTAAGATAGAAGATGGATATTTCATTAAGACAGATGAATTCAGAAAGAGCCAGAATACAGAGAAAGTTAATGAGGGAAACAGAGCAGTGGTGCAATTATTACCAACATAAAGCCAAAGTGCTTTGGGCCCTATAACTCAGTTTAGGTTCAATCCCCTATGCTTAACCAGATGATCTGCCAACACCTCTGCACATTCTTCCTTCCCTATTCTTTTCAATAACCTCTCTCCTAGTTGAAAATTCTTTCAGTTGGACTTCAAAGTTAATGACTTAAATCACTCCCCTGACTTTTGCATAAGCACACATTTCAGTGTCCTAAAGTGAAACAAATCACACACACACACACACACACACACACACACACACACAAATCTGTTTACCTGAGAGAAGGGGGACATTTTAAAATCCATATATATTTATATTTTCCACTTCCTCAACTCTCCCCATATTTCTAAAGGATCATCTCATGGTAAATACAGCAGAATTTCATTTCACCCACACATCAAACCAAGCCCATTCTGGGAACCTTGTGCAGTAATATACAAGGACAGATCATTCTCTTACTTAATTGAATGTAAGGAAATGTGCTTTATTCTCCAAATGGAAATTCCCTCAAAACTCCATTCTTAGGATTTAGAGTTGTTTTTCCAGTAATGGTGACAGATCACTATTGATCTGCCTTTGTTATATCACCCAACATCTCAATTGTACAAATATCCTCTAAATACTAAGCCAGGGTCTGAGGTACAGTTTGTCATCATTGAACTAAATGGGCTACATTAGAAATCAGACCTTAGCCTCTACCTCAGCTAAATCAGGAACAAACTTGTAGAGTGATATACCATGTCACTTTTGCCAATACTTAACAATCATTTTTAAACTTTGATGCAATTTGAAACCCAAGGGGAAAAAAAAACAAGGAAGAAAGCAGATCCATAGAGAAGCAGATAAATTCCTTTGTAATTTTATTCCTAAAATTAATATTTTCCATGAGTATTCTGCAAATTCAGTATTTTGAATTGTTTCCCTTTGTAAATTTGATTCTGCTTGATCTTAATTTCATTATATTTTCACAAATGGATGGAACACCCCTAAAATATCTGCTCCATTTAAGATACAGTCATGTTTCAACAATCTAAGGAAAAAATGTTTTCTCCTGGGTTCTCAGGATAGTTGCCACTACTATTCCTTTGAATTTTTCAATATTTAGGACCTTTAGCTAATGATTCTTTGAAATTAGTTTTGACTAAATTCAAATGTCACTCAATAATGCATAATATTTCCCAGAGAGTAATCACTGAAAGTGGGGTTAATGTTGTATAATGGGGACTAGATTGAGGACACTATCTGAGTTCAAGGTCCAGGTCCACCATTAATAACTAAATACCCTTGAACCAGTCATTCGGACTGGTTCTGAATTTCACTTTCCTCAAATGTCAAATGAATATCTCTTCCAGATCTATTACTCTCTGGATTTTATTTGATTCCTTCTATTTGGGTATCAAATAAAACTCAGAGAAGACTAGATCTAAGGAAGATGAGGAGAACATAGGAGACCTAAGGCTTTTGAACTAGTTCATCATTTGCAATGACAATCTGTTTTTGACAATTTATTGGGACCAGTTTTACGTGGACAAGTTTTATGATTAAGGCCATCTCTTCTAGTATTATTACACTAAGCATTTTATTATCTCAGGGACTTCTACCAGAGGTCTCTGTTGGATTCTTGGATAGCTCACTGTACAGCATGGTTCTGATATTATTATAGAAGGCAGTCACCCAAAGAGTCATTTGTATTAAATCAACCCAGCACATTATTTTTGTCACCAAGTCCCCTCATTCACTCTTTTTTATTGATTTTGAGATTTTGCTTGTGACCTACCAGACTCCACATGAACTATGTCCATCTTAAATTGCTATTCAATATTCCCTGGTCAGTCTTTAGGAGCTAAACTGATTTGCAAGCTGTCGCTAAATCCTGTACTGGTATCGCTACCCCCCTCCGCTTTCCTATCTATTGCCCTTTCTACTTTATGAATTAATAGATTGGGAAGATTAGGTCAATTGGTATTTTTGACTGAATTAATTTTCTTTGGCTTGTCTTGTTGCATCTCACTCTTGGTGCATTTCTTGCTGATAAGAAGATTATGATGCTGGCTCAGGCTCAGAAACATATCAATTCCAAATGTATTTACTGAATTGAGTGGTTACCTTTTAACACTATAAACCATAACAGGCATGACCATTCATAAAATTATAGCTCTTCATTTTAAATTTGTTTCAAGAGGATAATAATACTAGGATCTTAATTAATGAAAATCAATTTCAAATTAATGTGAAATTTCACAGTGATAAAGGTGAACAAAAAGACAGACAATCAGTTTATTCTCCGTTAGCTGTTGCCTCCTGTGTTAAAACACACACACACACACAGACACACACACAAACAAACACAAACACACACAGAGTGTAAATAATAATGCAGTTTTCTAGATAAGCAATTTTATGTATTCAGTGGGACACCTGTGAATGTTTCCAGAAAGAGTGAAAAGAGCTAGTAGAATGAGGGAACTGGAGATGCTAATAAGAAGATGTTAATTTGGAAAACAGGTCCCCAGAAGAAGGAGATGGTTAGAGAAGAGTTCAAAAATGGAAAAGATTAGTATATATATTTTTTTACTCCTGAAGATATTACTAACCCTAACAACACATCCAAGGATGATGTTCCAGGGAAGTAATAATAATAATAACTAGAGTTTATATAATGCTTTAAGTTTGCAAAGCACTTCACATATATCAACTCATTTGAAAAGAGTTCCACAATTGGAAAATATTTTAAAACAAATTATATAGATTCTATCTCCTACAACAGAATAATTCAGATTAGTCATTTTCACATTAGTCATTTCTCCCAGAAGGTAGGATTTTTTTCTGGGGCATAAAGGAAGGCAGGAGGCAGAAATGAGAATTCCCTGAAAATGCCTGGAGTCAAAAGATAGAGCGTCTTGTGAATTGCAAGGCCAGTATTATTGCATTGCTGAGGATCTGTGTGGAAGACTGTGAGGGAAAAACGGGTATGGTTGAAAAGGTCGGAGAAAAGTGAAGATAATGAAGGTCTTTGAAAGACAAATAGAAGATTTTATATTTGGTTGGAAGCAAATAGAGCTTAAGCTGAGAACTGAGGGTGTGGAGGAAGAGGAGAAGAGAAAGGATACAAGTGTGACAAGGTCAGATATTCAGCCTTTCAACCAAACTGAACAACTCACCAGTCCCCAAACACATCTAGTATATTCCCATTTCTAGGCTCTGTGCTTAGAATGTCCTACCTCTATCTTTGTTGAAACTATATATCATACTTCAACTTTAAATCAAATTCCTGTTGTATGCAGAATTCTAATGCTAAATGTTAGGATTTTATAAGGAAAAACATCTGTCTCCATGAAGTTTATAGTCTGGAAAGGAGATAAGCTAGAGGTGTGCTAGAAACAGAGAAAAGCAACCCAATGCAAGTCAATCACTACATTTTTGTAGAACGCATTTACATGTGTGTAATTAGCAAATGATCCAAATCAGACCTCGACTGTTTTGCTGGTTGCCTTTAGACAGTGATGGAGAAATACTATTTACTAAATACTATATACTCCTGGAATCTTTCCCCAAATTGAAAGTGGAAATTATCTTTTCTTCTTCTAAATTCTTATAATTTTGCTTGTAGACATATATGTCTATATGTCTTCATCACATACTTGTCATATATTATTTGTCAGCTAGAGAAAAATTTCTCCTAAACTCTTACAATCTTGTATAACCTCTTAAAAACCATTTAGTTTTATTGTGTGTTTTTTTAATTTAGTTTTTTTTTATACATAAGCATCTAGGAAACAGTGGCCTGGAGTCAACAAGACCGAGGTTGAAGTTCAACCACAGACACTATTAGTTGTATGACCATGGGCAAGTCAATTAACTTGTTTGCCTTGGTTTCTTCAACTGTGAAATGGGTTAATAATAGCATCTACCTCATAGGATTGCTGCAGGATCCAAATGAGATACTGTAAAACAGTTGGTACAATACCTGGTACAAAAGTGCTATATAAAGTCTTAAGGGGAGGCTGCCTAAGGTATAGAAGTTTAAGTGAGTTGCCCAAAGTTACACAGCCAGTATGTGTCAGAAGCAATAAATGAAAAGACTGCTAAGGAAATTAGACACATCAAAAATTTTAGCTATTAATTTGAGGAATCTTTATTACACATGCATTTGGAATGTGTGCTATCATGTATCAAGAATTAATTTCTTTAAATACAATTCTGTGAGAAAGCGATGGCCCTAAAGCTACTTGTAACACTTTCAGCAACATCTGGTGATTTCCATGTGTAGCTAAATTCTCTAATTTTCTCACCTCAAACAAGAATAAAGAAGGCATTATCTCTGTTTCTCATTTAATTCCTAAAATGAAGATATTTCTTCACATTGCTAGTGATTAGTGAACAAGTGTGATGAAAGAAATTCAAGTCAACTGAATCACGTCAAATGATAAAGCAAACATTATGGGAGTTAGACAATTTTACAGCAAAAATATTGAAGGAGATAATATTGACCTCTTTTAATTCCATTGAATAAACATTTATCAAATACCTTTTGCATATATAGTCCAAAGCTAGGATTTGGGTTTTTATAAAGCAAAAGACCTGTCTCCATAGATCTTCTAGACTAGGAAGGTGATATGCCAGGACTGTGTTAGAATCAATTAGAAGGAACTCCGTTCAAACTAATTACTACATTTTTATTGAAAGCTATATATTTGTAAAATTAGCAAATACTTCAAATAAGACATAGAATGTTTTGATAATTGTCTGGATTTAAGAAAGTGATGGAGAAAATGTAAATAAAGCAGATTAAACTTTAAAGCCTGCTGGGCAAACAGTGTTATTTTGAGGAATAAAGGAGTTTGGAGGTCTAATAGTAAAATATTTAACAGCTTGTCCCCAATATGGTATACACAGATAAACATAATACAAAATCACATACATACATGTACAAAAGGCTCTGTAAGGTCAACACAAGGGAATTCTGATTATCGGTCCTAGAATCATAGACCAAGAGCTGGACAGGATTTTAGAAATTATCTAGTCCAAATATTTTATAGATGAGGAAATTGAGGTCCATAGAGAAAAAGTGACTTGCTAAAGGTCATTCAGATAATAAGTGGCAAAATTAGAATCTGAATCGAAATCCTATGACTACAAGTTCAGTACTCTTCACTAAATTACAATTGTGATTTATTGTGGAAAGAGCTAAAATATCATTGAATTTAATCTTTTCATTTAACAGATGATAAAATTGAGGTGCAGAGACAGAACTAATTTGCACATAAAAGTTAAGAAAATTAATGTTTGAACTGAGGATTTTTTGTTACAAATTCAAAGCTCTGTCTAATATACCATAATTAGTGGTGGTAGGTGTGGTTGAGTAGCATGGCAATCAGGGAGGACTCTGATGTGGATTGCATTGGTCTCAGTTGCTTGAGATGGTTTGGCGGTAATTTAACCCAGAAAAGAAGGTGATCCTTCAAAAGATCCCTCAAGACCTCTCTCACATCCCAGATATATCTTAATAATACTGCTCAGTTTTATTTCCTGGACAACTGCTGACTGTATTGGGCAAACTCTAGAGCTTATCTTTTTGAAGGTCATCAAGTGAAGTCAACCAGTATTTATAAAGTACTTATTATGTATTAGATTTTAGAAGTTTCCATTCACAGCACCCAATCATTTCAGGTACATTATAAATAAGAGAATGAAATTTGTAAAATGTTGGTTCTCCTGATTCTGTTAGTATAATAACTTGTAGTATTTTCTTTGTGGAGTGAGGGGATTGGGCTACAGTTAAAGTTAATTTTATAAATGGTATATATTTTCTTTATGCTGTGGGCAAGCTCAAATAAATAATAAACATAAATATTCTATTTTATTATGTTGGTGTCTTTTATAAATCATTAATTATGATAAAAACAGATGATATAAAAACCCTGAAAGAGAAATACGCCATTTTTGTAATACATTTCACTACTACACACTTTCCCTCAAAGTTTTTTTAAAATAATTTCTACTTCATAATGTAAATTGTGAAAAAATCTTATTAACTACCCAAAAAAAACTATGCTTTCCCCATATCCAATAAAGATCACTGAAGGCATTTGCAATTCCTGAAACCTGATCCACTAGGCAAGATTTTATAAGCTATTCTATAAGTTACTAGTTGATTCTACTTAAAAATGATCAACATTTTCTATAGGCTGGTAACTTAGTTTAAGATACATATTGAGTTGGAAAGAAGTGGGTTTTTATGGAGCATTTTGAAATCACTCATAATTCTCTAAAATGCTAATATGGTTCATAGAGCTCATCTATGATAGAAGAGAAATTTCTAAAAATATCTATTTCTTTATGGTTTTAACCAAAAAGCAATGAAAAATGTGATCATATAAAAGATGATGAGGATTTTAACTAAACAAGTCCTATCTCAAATTTACAGGCAAAAGTAGATATAGAAGACTCATCAAGGTGAGCTGATTGTAAAACAAGCTTTTTAGGTAGAAAGCAGCATGTGGAAAGTAGATTATCCAGGACACTAAATGGAAGAATTTGTGTGTGTGTGTGTGTGTGTGTGTGTGTGTGTGTGTGTTGTGTAAAGAAAAGGGTATCAGGGGCAAGCAACAACCTCCATTGAACTTATAAGTTGCCCCATGAAATTATCAAAAAGTCTTTGAAAGCATAACAATTAAAAGTCAGTATAAAATGATACTTATGTTGGCTAATTCAATTGAGATAATTTTATACATGTTTCATGATGCCTCTTCTGTGTAGGCAGGTCCAGAGGGACATTTTCCATGTAATGTTTGTCAGTGCTACATCTTTAAACTTTTCACTCACAGACTTAGAGTTTGAAGATATCATAAAGTTTACCTTCTTTTCTTTCATTTTATAGATGAAGATACTAAGGCCCAGAAATTTTAAAAGTGCCATGTACAAGATCAAAAAAGTAGTAGCCAAGATTATCTTCTAGGCCAGATACCCCATTTCCAATGTCATGTTCCATTACTCTTTTCACCACAAGACTCAGCAATTTTTCCCCCCCACCTATTAACCTGGAATGTTTCTTTTACTATAACAATATGAGATTCAGAAATATATTTTTTAAAGTTACAATAGACATTTTTAAGATTCTATTTCTATTTACCTCAAGATGCATCCTGGGTTTTTGTACTTGAACAGGAAGGAGCTAGCAACAATGAGGGGTAAATATCAACACATCAAAAATTTTAAATAATTATGCACTTAGAAAAAATTTTCCAAATGCCCTTCCCTTTTTCAGCCATTAAGATTGTATTGCATTTATTGTTAAAGTAACTGGCCTGATGGCTGTAGGTGACCTGAAAAGGAAATACTCTGTCTTGTGCTTTAGCAGGATGAATTTTGATAAAGACACAAATTATCCCACTTATGCCATACTATGGATAGCTAAGAAAACATAGTTTCCTATTATACAATTCTGTTGGCTTGGAAAATAGCAACAGCCACCAAACTATGGCCCCAAACAGAACAGAAATAGTTAATAGGTTTCGGTCACAAAAGACATGGGTTAGGATGAAGAAAGGGGAGGCAAAGGCGAAAGTCATTCTCCAAACTGCCCAGGCACTGATGAAGAATCAATTGTGTGGTGACACTAATGAATGGGAAAGTGTTTACACTGGCAGACAATGAGTTGTTACTCTCCACAAGAAGTACACAAAGCTTATCAGCAGTTTCCTGGGTTAGAGCCCTAGCAAGTCTTACAAGACTCAGATCAAGAAGACAGGCCAATTCAGTTGGCAGAATTCTAAGCAAAACCCAGGAGAGCTTCACCAAACCTACATAATCGGGTTTCTAGAAGGCAAACAAAAATCATTTAAGAACCTACCATAATATGCTAAGCAAGATACTGATGCGCTGAAAAATCTGAGAGCCCTTTCTATTCTCTGTACATACTTTAAGAGCATTGAAGAAAGTATCTTCTTTCTATAGATTGCCCCAAGTTCTTCCCTACCCCTAGAAGGCATCAAGAGACCCATGATGACCTTATTGGTCCATTCAACAGAGACATATAAACAAAGGAATGAACCAATCAGAAAGCCTTAAGAGTTGGAGTTGAGGAATTGTCAATTCCCTGAACTTTTGATTCTCCCAATAAAAATAAAGTTTCCTTCGGTAACTGAAACCAAAAATAAATGCCTTTCCTTATGTCTTGTTGAATTTTCAGCAGAAAGGTGCAATTGTAGTATATGATGAAATCTGAACTAGCAACCTCTGACAGATTTGCTTCACTCAGTATCATTTGTTAAAACTTGTCAAAATTAGAAAAGGGGCTGGTTTAAATGTGTTTCTAACATTGCACTATATGCGAATAAAAACTGTGACACAGCTCTTTCTTGCTTTATCATGATATATGTTTAAGTTCTTTCATTAAAGTACTTTCATATGCATCCTTGATTTTTAGACAATTTCATTTGTACACATACTAGACAGTAAAAAGTTGTCAAATTACTAGTATGAATACTTTGATTTGATTTCATATTTGAAAATTAGGAAACTTTTATCATTTAAAAAATTCTCTTATTTTTATAAAAATAAAATAATACACATGACTCAGAAATTTTGATACACAATCTGGAATTATTCAGAGAACTCATTAGATATATTCAGACAACTAAAGTATGATTTGGATTCTTCAGAAATAAATTTAGTTGGATAATACAATGGCTATATCTTTTATGGAGAATTTCAAAGAAATTATGCTGCCTGGCCTGCATTAGGTACATTACAAAGATTTGTTGATTGAATAAGTAAAAAACAATGGTTCTTTTTATGATTCTACTTTCAGAGCATCTCTGTGAAGTTTTTACTTTTACTTCTAAGTCATGTTATTCTCATATCATCAGTACAATAATATTACTATAAAAGATTTTTTCTACACTGAAAGCTTTAAAAATTGTGCAATCAACAATTTGACTTTTCTCTTTATTGACCATAAGAATAACAAAATTAGCAGAGAGCTTCTCAGTAAAAACTTCAGTGTCTACATTGTGTTTCAAGAACAAATCAAAAAGACATTTTAAATGAGTTTTGGAGGAAAAAATCACATAAAAATTCACAAGATCATTCTTAGTTATCCTAAACTAGTTTGTCAACATTCATCAAATTTCCTCCAATCCCAAGGAAACATATGCAGACATAGAAAGGGGTTTTATTCTATAAAATGTGAAATGGCACAAGGAATAGAACAAGTAGTAACTGTGTTTGGGAAATGATGAAAATATTTGCTATGGGAATCATGACTACATTTCCCTTTCATCTTTTGTATAGTAGTATCTACTGGAACTTTGATGAATACTTTTCCCCCCTAAACAATTGCTACCATTGTACTTGAATGATTTAATGTATTTCTAACACCAAGAGCTCTATTGCTAAAGGTCTTCCTTTGGAAGATATATTTACATTTACATAGCCTTAATCAGGCTAAACATCTTTGTTTAATTAAATGAAAATCAATGTGGCATAGTTGGAAAAATACTGAATTTGGTGACAGAAAGACTTGTGTTTGAATCCAGCTTGTAATATTTGCTAACTGGATGCCCGTAAGCCAGCTGTTTAACTTCTCTGGACCTGTTTTCTCATCTCTAAAAAGGAAGTAATGATATATGTATAGGTTTGCAGGAATGAAGGAAGAAGTTTTTCAAAATTAAAGAAAAGAAATGGAATAATGTACATAAAGAAAATTTCAAATGTTAAATTTATTAGAAATGAATTTATATAGAAGGTATAATTTTCTCAGATATAAAATGCTTAAAAATTAAATATAAGATACATGGTTTTAAAGAATATTTGTTCTGTGTATATAATAGGTTTTGTTTTAAAGAGACAAACCATATGCATTATTGTAAATAACTTTAGCACATTTAATATGATTGTGTATTCTTAAAACTTTAACATTATTAAACATTTCCTAGGATTAAATTACAATGCCCTATCACCATAGTAAGAAAAACAGAGAAAGGAAGGAAGAAGGAAGGAGGAGTATTTCAATATCAAAGAAAAAAACATTCATAATTATACTCATCTAGCTCTTTTTATACTGCCTCATCTTATATTTGTGTGCACATTTGACCTTCCCTATTAAATTAGAAAGAGGCAACTAGGGGGTCCAGTGAATAAAGTGCTGAGTCTGAAGCCAGAAAGATTTATCTTCCTGAGTTCAAATCTTGTTTCATTTAACTAAAGAGCTATGGGACTCTGGACAAGTCACTTAACCTTCTTTGCCTTAGTTCCTCACCTGTAAAATGAGCTGGAGAAAGAAATAGCAAAGTATTTCAAGGGCCTCTGTCAAAAAAAAAAAACCAATGGGGTCACATAGAGTCAGATATGGCTAAACGGTAAATTAACTTCTAAGAGAGGAAGCATGGGACTGAAGATTTGGGGCCACTTTGGTGTTAAGAAAGCCTGATTTCAAGCCCTGCTCTGACTCATATGTAAACATGGGCAATCAAATAAACTTTCAATGCTTCAGGCCACTCTCCAAAATTAAATTATCTACATGCATATATCCTTTCCTTTAAATATATTCCAAACTGATGAATCACTTTATAACAAAACAGCCACCACAAAAATACTGTAACCTCTAGAAGGTCACTGTCTTATGTGCCTTTCTACATATGGTGCCATGTAAATAATAGGTGCTCGATAAATAACTGCTAAAAGAGTGAATGGATAAATGACAGCAGAGGCATTTTCTTGTTTTTCAACAGACATTCTGCTAAGATAAATGTTTGAAGTTAAGTGCCTTGAAACTTGGTAACCCACTTAAAATAATTTTTTCTCATTTTTTTTGGTTATCAAATTAAGACAAAGTAAAATGGGAAGTCAGTAATTATCTATTTGATCTGATTAATGTTGATAGACTAGATGACATGAATATTTGGACATCCTTCTTTTCATTTTGTGGTGAAGACATAACTATTAAAAGAATATGAATAATGAATAATAACAGATGAAAATTAAAACAGAACACTAAAATATCTTTGAGTGTCAGAATGGATTTTCATTCAAAAGTGATTTCATTTTCCCCCAAAACTTCCCTTCTTTCATAACTTCATTTCCTGTTTTTATGATAAGGGAGAAAGGGAGGGAAAACTTCATTTTCTTTTACATTATACATGGAAGCCTCAATGTATTTTAGAGGCTCCTATAGCCCTTACGTTCTTGATTCCTTTATGTAATATTTAAAAATGTCAAATGGAAGATAACCTTTCATTTGACCTTCTTATAAGTACACTATGAAAAAAGTCAAATTGACCATTTTGGGGTTTGTTTAACTGCAAAGGACTATGGAATAGTTGCATCAGAATTTTCCAGGTCTTTAAAATTCAACCTTCATTTTGGAAATGGCCTCTTAAAGACTAAACCTTCCATTTGCTTTTAATACTTTTTACCTGTTGTTCTTGAACATCTGCCACATTTATATGCAAGTTCTCTTGGTTGAAAAATGCCCTTTTGAAAGTATCTTATTCTGTGATATTTAACCTTCCAATGTACCTGGCCCTAAAACACTATTGATATTCCAAATGCCTTGTTAAAAAATAGAAACGTAACTCTTCCAGTCCAGCTGGATCTTGTCCAATTCTAATCTTGCACACTTCCACTGATTATTATGACATGCCATTCACAGACATTAACATGATCATAGTCAGGCAACTCATATTCCCCAGATCCTTTCATTTTGGAACTTATCTCATATCACCACTTTACTTCATGATTTTGGATGCCATTTTGGATCTTTGGCTGCCAAAATGGATCTTAGGATCTACTGGAGAAATCTGGCAAAATCTCAAGAACTTCTTCTCTAAAACTTGTTTTTATAAAGATGGTTGTCTGGAAGAGCCTCTGTCTAGACCAAGCTAAGAAATGTACTCATATAGTCATCCTGCAGAAGGAAAATGTGAAACAACAGGTTATGAGCCTCTGAGAATTATGGCACCTTTCTGGGGAAAAAGGTAAAGAGGGCTTATTCCTACTTTCTAACAGTTCATTAAAAGGGTCCTGAGGGACTGAAGTTTTCCTGTGGAGCTCTTCAATTCTACTTCTTTAGGAAGTTCTAATGTCTTAACAAAAAAGTTTAAAATTCTTCCTCAGAAAGAGATAACATCTTCTTTTATTTCTCTCTTCCAATCAAATCTTCTGCCCCAAAAGCCAGTCCTCTTTATGCCTTTGATTGTTAATCTTATCTATTGAACTATACAAAGAGTTCTTTCTTTCCTTGGGTCATTTTTTTACTTTTCTGTGCTCACAGAAACACTTCAGCATTTGCTCATTCTCCAGGAACAATTCCTTCCAAATTATAAAGCCCCAACATGAATAGAATGTCCAATTTTGTTAAGCATCTATTGCCCACTAGTCTAGATCTCACCTTTCCTGAACCAAGGCAAAGAGACACAGTAATATCCCTATTCCAGACCAGTGAAGCTCTTATTACCTCTTAGAAGGAAGCTTTCAATTACAGCAAGTTTCTATCACACAGTCATGTCTCCCCAAAATTCTCCTATCTATGAGACTGTAGAACCCAGTCATTATCCATCCACAAAGGCCTCCCTTCTTATTTACTCACCAAGGCTAACAAATCTGAAAGAAACTCCTTTTATTTCCTGGGCTTTTCAAGATTAGATTCAGCTGAGTATCTGAGTATCTTGTAGCTGAGAGCATTTCAAACAATGCTCTGACAGTAGGGGAGCACAGTATCAGCTGGACACTTGACCACCCAGAGCCAGGCAGATGAACCCACTGCCCCAGACCAGAGACGTCCAGAAAATTTCTACTACTAACTAGATGGTAAACTTCCTCATCTTAAACTGGAATGAGAATGTAAATTCCTTGGAATTAGAGTTGTCTAGAGTAAATATCTTGTCAGCAACTCCTGAGGAGTCAGTTAACCCCTGGAGGGATAGATTCTGAATTGGTCCCCTTCTGGGAGGCAGTGAATCAGTGTTCTTAGGAGTGTCAGCTTTGACTATCAAGTGTTTCTCAGATACACAGTTTATTCCTCTGTTCCTCAATGGGCCTGTTGAATCAAAAGAAGATCTCTAAGAAGAAAGAGGTCTATAGTCTTCTCAGAGAAGAGCAGTCTTAATAATTAAATGCTGAGGTCAGTTGTTTCTTCATATAGCAGGCATCTAAGAAGCCTGGTTCCTGGGGTTGTGAAGGGAAAGGGTCAGGGGTAAAATGAAGTGATAATTTTTTGCAAATATAAGATAGACGCCTTAAGGAAAGGGACCTGATTCCAACCTTGTCTGCCCCAAATCAGAGTTAGAATTGGAGGCTGCCTTAGGAATCGTCTAGTACTACTCCTTGAATCAGAAAAAAAAAACTAAGGTCCCAGAGCAGGAAAGTGATTTGTTCAGAGTCACAGAAGAAGGTTAATTTTAATGTGAGAGTAATTAAAGTTGAGATCAAGCGGAACCTAAACCGTGTAGACTGACAAAACTGGTATACTTTGGAAACCATTTTGTTCTATCTCCTTATTTTAAAAAAAGGGGGGGGAGGGCAAATAGATCTAGAATTAATGTCAGCCAAGACTAGAACTCAAATCTTTTGACTTCCACTCTAGGTCTCTTTAAGCCAGATTGTTGAAATTTAGTCTTTCTTGGGGGTACTAACCATGTTTAGTCTAATTTAAAAAAAACAACAGCTGAGCAAGGAGTCTGGGGGAAGAAACTCTCACCTACCCACCCTGCAATAACCTACCTCTGAGTTCTCCTTGGCAGGATTCTCAATTTTAAAGTCAGGAAGGGCAAAACATCCAGGTTAATAAAAAATGGTTCTTGAAATGTCCCTCCAAAAGCTAATGGTGGGCAAGAGTTCAACCCTGTGCCATTCAACAGCCCTCCACTGGGGATGCTGTACCCTGATTCCTGGGAGAAGGTGGTTCAAGATGGCCCTTGAAGAATTATCACTATTCTTACTGAGGGCAGTTGTTCAATGGTCTAGGATAAAGCTCCAGGTCTTATTGCCAAGGCTTCTCTTCATCCAAAAATGTGACAACCCTGCCAGGTAAAGTTGCAAGTGAAATGTAATAACTACCCCCAGATTTTATATAGCTTTCTCTTTAAAGGACTATTAGTTTCCATTTAAATTGCTCATTTGTGGCCAAATCTTAGCTCTGGAATAAAATCCTTGATACCCTACCCTAATTCTAGATTTTCTCTGAAGTGTTGGTTTCCCCTGCTTGGTAAGGGGAGGCTTGGGATCACATGGCCTTTTTAATCTTGATCCTTTCACCTAGAGTCAGTTCACCACCTATAGTTTTCACTCCATCCTATTTCCTGAAATCCAGATATAAGGACCTATGAATCTATAACTTAAGTAGTGCAAATAATGAACCTTTAATGATGGCTTTGCTCTGATTTTATTCCTTTCTTCTAGTGACTGGTTTATAGCCTTGTACAAATCAATAACCCAAATATTTGTCTTGTTCCTGCTTTGTAATCTTGCTTATACCCCACATCTTCAGGAATTGAATTCTATCTTATTCTCCTAAGTTCCAAGCCTTTCCCATAAACCCTAGTATCTCCAGATGGATAACTACAAACTATTAACAGACTTCCTATTAGGACCTCACCAAGTTATGGCAACAGGAGAGCACCCACAACAATTATAAAGTCTTTGCTGCTCAACATTCCATATCCAGATTCTCTGCCTTTTCTCTGGTGTTCTCTAGCCCTAGAGAATATTTCTCCTCCTTGCCTTTATCTCCTGACTTCCTTCAAAACTCAATTAAATCCCACCTACTTCAAGAAGCCTTTTCCAGTCCCCACCATCCTCCACCAAGGACTTTCATTTAAGATTACCTCTTGTTTATACAAACTATATATTAAAATATGTATCTACATATTGTTGCATGTGGTTTTCCCAGTAGAATGTGAGCCTCTTGAGGGCAGGGATGATGTCTTTGTCATTCTTGCTAACCCTAACACAGCAATTAGTTTTTAACTAATTGCAGTGAATATTCCTATTATCAAATGTTCCTCCTTGGATATCTACTTATGGCCCTCTTCCAGGTAGTTAGTACATGCCTGCTTCTTATTACCTAATGCAGTTAACATTCTTAAATCACAATCTCAAAGCAGGAATACTCTGGCATCCAGTTGTCTCTGGTCTGACCTATTTTAATACCTATCAAGTAGAGAATTGACAAATTCTTCCTTCTCTAAAGCAGACATTAAAAAATGTTTTCATGAGAATGAGGTATATGAAGTAAATTTAATGGTAAGCTAAAAGCATATATTTTATCATCTAATACGTTGCTATAAATCTCCAAAACATGTAAAAATTTTGCACGTCAACAATTGCATGAACGAGTGGTTTTCCAAAAGTACTTTCCTGACCATAACACTCCTTTATTTAATATACTTCGGTGACTCTCACTGACCTCCACAATCAAATAAAAACTCCTCTGTTGGCATTTTAAGGGCATTATAACCTCACCTCAATCTATCTTTCTGGTCATATTATAAATAACCCCCTTCACACACCCTACAGTATTGCCAAATATGCCTCCTCATTGCTCCTCAAAGACAGAACTCCATTTTCTGGTTCTATGCCTTTGATCCACCTATTGGCCATTTCAGGGAGTTTGGACACAATATTCTTCACTTCCATCTCTTAGAATCTCTCATTTCTTTTGAGCTCAAATGTCACCTATACGAAGTCTTTTTTCATCTCTTCTTCTGATTCTACTTTCCCTCAAAATTTTCCCTTGTATCTATTTTGTATATATCGCTATATATGAATATATTGATTTCCCCATCTGGGCTATATGCTTCTTGTTTCCTGGCAATTATTCATGTTCATACAGATGTGTGAATAATGTCACCCAAAGCATGTATTTATTTGTCCTTGTAATGTTAAACCTGCTAGGACAACCATTTTCATTTTGATTAGGAACAAATTATGGATTTAAAAAAAAACCTTTAGAATTCATGTTATTATGAGAATAAAGCTTTAAATGGAAAAAGAAGAGAAAAAGGAATATTCATTTAAACAATGCCTACCATGTGCCAGGCAATGTGTTAAGTGGTTTACAAATATGTCATTTGAAAAATAAGTAATAAATTGAATATCAAAATACCTAAAGCTTTTTAATTTTATAACAGCCTTTCTTGATGAACTATTGCTGGCTAGAACCTAAACCTCAAAGAATAAATCATAAATAGACAAGGAAAAATTTGTGCAAAATGTATTTATTATATAAAGAAACCCTATATCAACTACATTTTGTTTTCCCTGCTCACTACCACTGAAATGCTATGACAGGTTAAGTTTCTGTATTTTTTTTTCCAAAAGAGCTTTTGAAAGGTAAAAGAAATCACACTGTAAGCTCAGCTAAGCTCTAAATGGAATCTAAACCATTTTTCCCCATTACCACATAAAATGAAAGTTGTGTACTTTCAGGAAGAGAATTTTCTAGGAGCAGCAAGTCCCATAGTGATTGCATGTGAGTAGGGGCAGATAAAATACTGACAGGAAAATTTCAGTGGAAATATCTCACTATATTAATGAGGTAGTGCTAATAAGTTGTGAACTAAAGCCATTAGAAAGAGGAAGGGCACAAATATTTAAGTGCCTACCATGTGCAAGGCCCTGTGATAATCCCTTTACAAATATAATCACTTCTGATCCTCACAGCAACTCTGAGAGGTAAACGCTGTTATTATTCATATTTCAGAGTTAAGGAAACTGAGGCAGACAGATGCTAAGTGATTCACCAGAAGCATAAGCTAGAAAGTCTGAGACTAGGATTTGAACTTAATTCTCCCTAATTCAAGATCTGTTACTCTATACACTGTGCACCTAGCTACCACTGGTCCAGGTACTCTTTTGTAAAAAAAATTTTTTTGGAATAAAGAAATTGGGACTTCCAACTCTCCAAAATGGGTACATTATTTTCAAAATATCACTAGCTTACTTGTGTCTACCAATGGTATCAATCTATCAGTACCTTTTCAACACCACTACAAAACCAGATTTGTTCTATACTTGACCCTCACCAGAAAATTAACAACGAATTCCCTTCCTGCCATTATGATCATATTTAATATCAGGCCTCGAATCACCCAAACAGAAATTAAATACCCAAAAGATAACTTCTCTCCATCAGTCTAGGGGCACAAGGCGGAGGGACATTTTGGAGCAAGTTTAGTGATACCTCTAATGGTTCTGCTTAAATGTCTTAGGATTAGAATCATTGTGCCTAGTACAAGGGTTTAAAATGCTTGGAACCATCCATAAGAAGGGGATCATAATGGCTGTTCTGTTTTATCCAAGGCAAACCTATGTAGCAGAATTTATACCCTTAATAAGAGGAATCATTGAGCTCATATTTATGCACATAAATACTTCAAAGATTTCTGTCTTTGGTCAGATAATGATCATAATCCCTCTATGACTTAATTTATGTCCATTGAGGGTTACTGTGGCTGAAAAATTCTGCTCAGTAAATCTGATCTGGTCCTGAGCTTCTCCTGATATAACTAAGTGAATCTTCTTACAAAATGCACATACTGGGTCCATCTTTGTGTAAATATGTATCCATGTGCTTCTGTATGTATATATGCACATGTGATATATATCTAGGAATCTATCTATAATATAGTTCACATGTACATATAAATAAATCTGTGTGTATATACATACAGTTCTAAAGATTGTATTAGAAATTTGCTATAGTGAATTATATGTTGATAATCCTAAATGGGTAATTTGTTTCAATGTGACTTGCTATCATATGCACATATGTAGATAGAAAGACAGACAAATAGATAAATAGACAGACAGATAACTAGATAGATAAATAGGCAGATAAATAGATGGATAGATGATAGATAGATAGATAGATAGATAGATAGATAGATAGATAGATAGATAGATAGATAGATATAGACTGACAGACAGACACTCAGACAGATTGATAGACAGATATATAGTCAGACAAACTGATAGACAGACAGAGACAGATATAGACAGATTGATAGATAGACAGAGGGACAGAAATTTGTGTTTCTACCTACCTATACATATATGATTACAGTTGTTCACATACATCTACCTACATATATCCAGATCCCCATACTTGTTCTTTTATATGGCTTTATTATTGGTTTCCATGTTATAAGATTAATTTACTAAACTGCCTAGAGCATCTTAGAACTTCTAACACTGAATGTTACTTTTTTTAATTTATGCCCCTGAGGAGAACCGTATATATTGATAAATACACAGAATGTGTAATATAATAATAATAATAATAATAAATATAGGAAAGCGAAATATAGATTAAAGTGGAGCATGAATTAAATATAAAGCAAAAGATATGAGCTCACATGTGCTTTCAATAAGGTGCTTTCAATATTCAAATAAGAATATCCTGATAGAAAATCTAAGATGGAAGGTCATCTTGAAACAAATTCTCCCTATAATTATATCAGTATATAATATAATTTGCTATATCAAATTTTAATGAATTTTGAGAATTTTATGCACTGTTGAATTGTAATCTGATCACTTTGAAAAATAATATTTTATATCCAATTAAATATTCTTACATAGGTTTTTTGTAATACGGATATCATTTATAGTACTAGAATAAAAGTACTTCTACAGGCCTTATATATCATTGCACATGTCATAAACAATTAAATTCACTCCAATGTCAACCCAAGCACCCCATATTTAATAGATTGCCCACACTGACAAATTGATTGACATGATGAATAATTATTCTCAGAAAAATATCATGTTCAAAAGCAATTCAGAGTCATTTAAATGTCGTGGCTATCATAGGAAACTATTGGCAACAAAATTGAGAGTCAAAGAAATCCAAATTCCTAGAGCTCAGAACCAGATAGAACTAAAAATTATAATTTTCCCTAAACTAATTTATAATAAAGGAATGAATTAAAAGTCAGATAATTAGACTCCAAGATCTAGGTTATACTATTTCCAATATGACCTTGAGCAAGTCACTTCATATTTCTGAGACTTAGTTCATCAATTGAAAAATGAAGGGTTTAGATTGAATGGTGCAATTCTAAATTCTCCTTTAACCCCAAATCCTAGAATCCCAAAACAAAGTTTTAAAGAAGAATTATCATCTCCTAGATTATCCTAGAATTTTTAACATTGAATCTTACTTTTTAAAAAAATGTTTGTGTCCCTTTAGAGGCTCATATTTGTTGATGTATACGAATAAATGTACACCCTAACGGCAATAACAAACATAAGAAAACTAGGGTTAGAATAACACGGGAGCTGAATATAAATTAACAAAAGTAGTTTATTTTTTTTTAAAAAGCCTACTAGTGTTTTTCTAAGGTGCATAAAAATAATAATGTACATAGCAACTATGCAATACTGCCCCTAAAATATCCAACAAAGGTCCGACATTCAAATGCTATATGATGTGGACCTTTACAATATAAGTGAGATATAGAGAGCATGGGTCCGTTCCAAAGAAAGCAATTCAAAGACTTTGGGATTAGAAAATAATCTATCTGAAAGAATATTTTAAGATATTATTATTATAAAGGATGGAGATTAAAACATTTTAAAATATTCAATTATAAGATTTTAGATACGATGTTATTTGGAAGCCAGGATGGGTCCAACAACCTTCCCAAATAAAAAAAAATGATATATTTTTGATGCTAAATATCTTCTATGATACTAAGTATCTAAAATAGAAAAGAAATATGTTCCAATTTCAGGAGGCCTGCTTTTGCTTTTGGGAGGGAAGAACTTTTTTAAAATGTGGTTAACATGCTTACCAAAAAGAAGTGGCAAATAAATCATTCCCTGGAGAGCAAACCATCCTGTGCAATCATAAAATTTTATCCTTCGAAAGGAGCAAGGAGCATGAAACCCAAAGAAGTTTAGGGATTTGCCATGGGTCACATAGTTGGATTACAGGAAAGGAAACAAGCACAGCTTTGTAAAAAATTAATGAATTAAAACTATTCAATATAATTTCCCTCCATGAAACTTATGACTATTTGGAGAATTTTTGCATCTTTTTTTAATTGTGTTCCAACACAGGGCAATTCCTTTCTTGCCAATAATCATAAGAAGTTCTCAAAATTGATCAGGATTTGGTAACAAATATAAAATAAGTACACATTTCAACTAAAAGTTAAAACAACAAAATTATGAGTATTTCCGTGGAGATAAAACAAAGAGAAAAATCAAGGATTGCTTGAGAATGTCTTAGATATATAGTAAGTTATTTTATTCCTTCTAAGAATATTGCAATTTAATTATAAGTAAGCTTAAATTGAAGGCCTAAAGTTATTTAAGTTTATGGCAGCTTCAAAGACCAGCTCTTTTAAATTTTCAATTTGATAACTTCCATAGTCCCCATGGAAACGACCTTTTACTATTTCCACGGATACTGAACGAGTTTTAAATATTTCTGTTCCATCAGACTTTATTATACAAGCAAAGCTAACATTTAGACTACAGTGTCACTGATGTTTAAGTTACACAGACACTCAAAGTAGTAGGAAACAATGCAACTTTCCAATTGTATGCATATTAGGTATTATAGTTTTTTCTTCATTGTTTGAAAAAGACAGTTGTTTTTTAAATCTGATAATAGTAGAAATTCAATGCCTTTATTTATACATTTATAAATTATTTTTTGTCATTCTGTCATTTCAGTAAAGTCTGACTCCCCATTACCCCTGTTTGAAGTTTTCTTGACTAAGATACTGGAATTGTTTGCCATTTCCTTCTCCAACTCATTTTACAGATGAGGAAACTGAGGCAAGTGGGGTTAAGAGTCTTGCCCTGGGTCACCCAGTTAATTTCTGAGTCCAGATTTGAGTGCAGGTCTTCCTGACTCCAGGCCTGGCGCTCTATCCACTATTCCACCTTGATGCTCCTATAAAATATTACTTCCCTAATAAAAATACATTAGTTTTAAATTTAAAAAATGAGGGGTATGGCAACAATAAATTATGAATACTAAAACTCAGCATTCAGAAAAGTGAAGAAAAAACACTAGGCAACTACATCAATTTGAGCATCTCTATGTATTTTCAATCCTCAAGTTTCTCTGCATCATCCAACAAATATCCAGTCATTTCCTTATATTGTCAAGCTAATAATTGCTCAATGAATGAATCTTCACTTAAATGTCAATTTAAAGGAAACATAAATAATAGTGTTAATTTCCCATCAAACTCTCAGAAGCAACTCTTGAGATAAAGAGAAATATATTTTGAATTTCTTTGGAAAGGTGAGTTTCTTCACCAAAATATTATAATTCCCCCACTCCACCATATCCTAAAAAATCTACTTTTGCCTCCATAAGTTAATTGGCTTTAAAAGAAATTTAACTTCTTTATCACCAATGTCTCCTATCAATAATTTTAAAATGATCATGTACACAAAGAAATAATGGCTTCATTATATTTTCCCTCTAACTTAGGGAATCTCACATGATTTACTATGGAAGAACAAGTCACACAGTTTTAAAAGAACCCCATTATGACATGAATGGCACAGCTGGAATCACTCAGTACTTAAAATATATACTGAAACAGAAAATCAAAGGAAATGATCAAAATCCTAATGAAGAGACATCTTTAATATGAGGCAAGGGAAGGTTATTCAGAAGACCAGCAGGGATTAGAACAAAATCAAAAACAATGTAAAAGTAGTTTCTGAGGATTGTCTGCGCCTATATATGTCGATGTCTGAGCCAAACACATTCCCAAGCACACATACCTGAACCCATCCAAAATCTAGGGTTTTTTTCCCTAAGAAAAAAATGTCCCCATTGTGGGAGTGATAAAAACTATTTTATCATTGGACAGAACACTAGGAAAAATGTTGTTGCTTCCTAAGTCTAATTAAAAAAAAAAACACCAAAGAATATACTGCTTAATTGCCTTTCTTTAAAAAAAGAGAGTTTAAACCCAGTCTAAGACAAGCACAAAAAACAGATATAGAATACGTCTGCAGCAAATTAACTACATTTCATTTTGAAAATGATGGCATTTTCTCATTTTAACTCTTAACTCTTTAACAGATACTTTAAATATAGATTTAGTATCTGGTTTTAAATCTCGTCACTGCTAATTAAATGAATATCCTGGTAAAAATTTGACATCTAATTGAAATTTAACATTTTCCTTCAATTATTAAAAATATCACTCCAAAAAAGGTCTGGTGTCCATAGGCTTATTAAAATAGTATCATACAGTCACACAAGAAAAGATTACAAATCCCTGGACTAAATGATCTCTAATGTCCCTTTCAGCTCTAAATCCTATGATTTTAAAATGAACCAGTTGCTTTCTAAAACATCATCTTTTACAAAATCATATCTCCCATTAATTTCAAATAACCCATATCATCAGGCATAAATCAAGGATATAATAAATCAAGTGATGATGATGATGGTGGTGGTGATGGTGGTGATGGTGATGATGATGATGAATTATTCTTCTTTCTGTAATATCACCAAGGAGAAATTTTCTGGCAGATTCTAGGCAGGGAATGTGAAGATATGAAGAAAAATCTCATGATATGGAGAATCTATGAAATTACATAGTCTAATGCCCTTCCATAGTACGCCATTAAAAAGAAAGTAAAAATAAAGTAAAATAAAATATTTTTGTAACTGTGGCTTTAAAATAGTTTAATATGTTGAGGATCTGAAGCCATTAAAGCAGCTTGAACTTGCTATGACTACAAAGTTCATATATCTATCAGCAAAGATGTCAATAATCCAAGAAATGTGCCCATAAGTCCAAATATGCATCACATTGGCTACTTCATCCACTGAAAATGATATGAAATTTTCTGGCTTGATTTGAGGTTCAGTGTCTTATATAAATACAAGCCAGACTCTTGGCTTTTAAAGGTAGCCTATCATGGAACATGTTAGAGAAAATTTCCAAGATGGACAGTTTTAAGGATTAGAAATTTACTGACAATTTATATCTATAAAAGAATTTGATTAATTTTGAATAAAATCGATGTTTATAATGAAAGTTATAAAAGTCTTAAAAGAGTAATATACCCATATGCATGTTGTATAATAATATGCTCTTTTTCATTTCAATGCATTTTACAATGGTTAGATAATTTAATCTTTAAAATATTACATATATATATATATACAAATGTAGAAAATGAATGATGATTTTCACTTTAATTAAAATTTCAGTTCCAGTTTAATGATTATATTTTAAAACAGCCTGTCATAAAATGTACCAATTGCTCCTGAGATGTTTGAATAACTAAATTTTAACATTCCCCTGAAAAAAATTTAGTACAGTTTGAGAAAAGGAAGTTATAAAACTTTTGTAGAATACATACAAACCTTTTTACTGTTCATTCATTTCAATATCTTAAAAATAAAATTACTTTATTAGACAAATGTTTATAATTAAAATGAACATAGCAATGAAAAGAAGATAAAAGCCTTTTTGGAAATTCTCTCATTTGGTGCAATAGTTGTAAAGGAAAGTCCATGATTGAACATGGCATGCACTTTCATTCTTAAGATACATTTATTTAACAGTGACAATGTCTTCTGTAAAGGGAGATAAAAATATTAACAGTTTTCAGTTTTGAATTTCAGTTCAATTTTGAATTGAATTTCAGTTCAATTTTGAGGGAGTAAATTTAACTTGATTTTATCCATTAAAAAGTAACTCTAAGTCAATTAGCAAAATAAATAAAAGTTCTTTTGTTCAAAATGAGGATGATCCAATTTGTAGAAATAAAGCATTGCTTTATTAGATATTGCTTATGGGAAAAGTTCATTTTGATCTCAACTTTGTGACATAAATATGTTCCTTTTTCACTCATCTCATGGAAAATGGTTTAGCAAATATGTATTTAGCAAACTTTTCACAAAAGGAGAAAAAAAAAACTCCAATACCATGACATCAAAGTGTTATTAAATTCTACCTTTATATAAATTAAAAACAGATAATTTTGGAAAATAAACACAACACAGCATTGACAAACCTGCTTAGCACAACACATTTCAAAATCTAGGAGATCACAGATGTTGAAATTTTATATTCATCACCATTTTTACTATCCTTGCATTATTTTTTATTATTCATTCTGATATTGACAGTATTTGTAGAAAGTCAAAGGTCGGAATTTCTATTGTCTTCTTTACGTCCTCTCCAAAGAAGGGGTGTCCAATTGTATGTCTTTAAAACTTTTTTTATTTAATTTCAATGGGTTATTTGCTTTGTACCAGGAAAAATATATTGAGGATCATAGAACTATAACTGAAAGAGAATTCATCTGAGATCTAGTACAACCCTCTTATTTGAGGATACTGAAACTCAAAGATAAGAGATTTGCAGAAAGCTCTCTACATATAGCCTGAAGCAGAATTTAAACCTATACCCTCTGACTCCTGAGTTAACTTTCTTCCCATAGTACTTTGCTACCTTTATAAAGAGCATGTGTCCATCCCCAAAATAATGTCCCCTGACTTACTGTACTAATCCTGTTGAATTATCAGAAAATTATGCTCACAAAGACTATGCCTACATAGAAAATCAGTAGACATTGATATATTTTTTTAAATTATAGAATAAAATGCTTTTTGGGGAGAGTTTTTACCCCACTGGATGATGTAGTTTGAAATTATATATTAATCACATTCAGTGGCTATGTTGAAATAAAAAATCTTATTTTCTGATATTCTGGATTACTTTCCCCATACCAAATGTGTATAGGTAGGGGATAGGGGTAGAGAGAGGGTTATGATTTCCTAGGCAAAGGAAATTTTCAGCAAGGGAACTCTAGCCACCATGCAGAATGACAGAGTATGTATACTACTTAATTTTAGAGAGTTGCCTGGGGTGTAGGAATTAAAGGTTGAGAGATTTACCTATGGCCACAAAATGTGTATGTCAGAAAAAAAAATATCATAAGATCATATTGATTCAGAGCTCTACAGGGCCTTAGAGGCCATCTAGCACAGCCTCCTAGATCTGCAGATGAGTAACAGAGGCTTAGAGAAGATAAGAAATTTTCCTAATATCGCAGCTAACATAGTGTCTAAGGTGAGATCTGAACCAACCCTTTTTTATTTCAAGGCTGGTACTCTATTCACTATACCATCCTGCTTCAAACATACACATACACATACATATACACACACACACATACACACACACACATGCACATCCCTAAAAATGAATAGAAAAAAACAATATTTTAAGTTATTCAATTTAAAATATGGACATTAAAGATAGAATGAGATATTAGAAAAGAATCTTCTAGGGAGATGAAAAAATTCCTATATTTAATTCTGGCTTTTATCTGTTAGCATCTTCTTGCTTTTTGTAAAAATAGCAATAATAATACTTACCTAACTCACTGAGATATTGAAAAGATTACTTAATATTCGTCCACCTCTTTGAAAATGAAAGTACCATACAAAGAAATGATGTAATGATGAATGATGATGATGATAATGAAACATCTTGTAAATAGGAAAATGTGGGAAGCATAATTTTAAGAGATCATATACCCGATCTAGAAACAGTGAGGAGAAAATGGTACCCACAGAATTGCTGGATGGCATGAAAATGGGAAACAATTTCATATAATGAATTAAAGTGGCAAAATATATATTTAGAATAATTTTAGTTCAACTGTAGAAAAGTACTTCCTTATCCTTGCTACTTAACTAAGACACAGACAATCCAGCCTACCTCCCGTTGGTCCTCAGTATTGACTACTTCAATATTCTTTTCCATTACAAAGACGAAAAATCAAAATGTGGTCTCTCTTGATTGTAGCATCACAGCTTCAATGCAGACTGCAAGGACTTGATTCAAATAAGTTTGTTGAGAGAAAGACTTGCTAAATTGTCATTTTAATATGACAAACCTTGTTGGATAAACAATAGAGCAGGCAGACAAGGGAACTGGGATTGAAGATAAGCATATATGGTCCACTGGGATTTTTCCCACCTTTGTGTTCAAATCATAGGGCATCTTCCTTTTCATCTTAACCTAAAAAGTCATCAACTAATATGTTTGGCATATGTATTTTCTAAATAATAACTTTATAGCATTGCTATTTCTATTTATTACAAAATACTTATTTGTTTCTTATTTTATATGTTTATTTCTTAATAGAAGAATAATCAGTCTGCATTCTAGGATGATTATTACAATCACAATTGTGGTGATTCTTTAATATTTAGCTTTTAGATTAGTTCTCTTCTTTCCATGGTACCTCACCACCTTCTTTATAGAGAATATGTGTCCATGAATAAGAGTGATAATAAAAATTTGTTAAGACTCATTCCAAAGGGACAGGTAGGTGACTCAGTGGATAGAGATCCAGACCTGGAGATGGGAGGTCCTGGGTTCAAATATGAGCTCAGACACTTCCTAGTTGTGTGACCATGGGGAAGTCACTTAACCCCAATTGCCATGTCCTTACTGCTCTTCTGTCTTTGAACCTATATAGAGTATCAATTTTAAGACAGAAGGTAAGGGATAAAAAAGTAGACTTGATCCATAAGCCATGAGCCTAAAACAATTATCACATCATATATGTGAACCAGGTAGTATATTGCCTTTTAAAAAATAGGGCATAGCAGTTTCAACAATGTATTTTGCTTCAAAATTCTACTTTTCCCTTATATTAAGTGATGGGGGAGGAATGAATTATTCTTTAAAAGCATTGTAATAAGAAATTTCTCAGAGATTAACTAAAATATGTAAATTTAAGAAAAAATTTAATATCTGTGATTTTCGATATGATTTTTAAGATAGTGTGTCAAATTAGTTATGACTGCATCATAGGATTTAAGCCTGAAGATGACATTATTTTTCCCCAAACTTTATGAGAAACTCTCAGCTCTTTTACATGCCTTTCATTAAATGAAAAATTAAGGAATTTAGAGCTGGATAGAACCTTAGATAATATCTATATGCATAAAATCCAACCACCTCTCACTTCCCACCATTTACAGATCAGGAAATGAGCAAAGAAAGAGGAAATTACCTCCTCTGACATCACCCAGATAGTAAACCGCAGACCCAGGATTCAAAAATAAGACCCTTGTTTCTGAACTCTAGACTTTTTCCAAAAAGAGTCTCTGACAATGATCCTGTATAATTTCCCACTCCCATTTGATGACTTCCTTACTGTCCAGGTAGTTAAAATTTGATATACCCTTAATGCTAAAATATGTGTATGATGGAAAAATAGTTTATGGGGAAATTACTCAATTATCTTCCCTAGTCAAGGTCCAACAGATGCAAAAAATTCTGGGTGGTATGGGGAGACACCATTCCAATTAAAAGGGTGTATTATCATAGGTATGCCTAAAAGAGTGTGCTAGATGTAGCACATGACCCACTGGTCTTCTTTTCTCCTCTGCTGTCCCCCTTCCGTTAGAGGAAGTAAAACACCTATGTGTGTACTCCCTTTTAGATAGGACTATGGCTACTATTTACTATATGATGCAGCTCTTGAAATCTTCAGAGGATTGATATGATTTAGCTGAGGGAACCATGGTGGAGCTTACCAGATCACCATTTCAAGATATTTTCACCAAAAAAGAATTGAACACAAAGCCTCAACATTGTACAAAACAACTTCTGAAACTTTATTGTGAATTTTAAAGTACATTTAGTAGAGGATCTTATCCTTAATATCATTAATTAAAAATAAATTTGAAAGAAATCCACACACTGGTTTTTTTAAGCAAAGATCATTACAGACTTTTGAAGTCACAATATATACATTTATATGAGTGCAATAAGCTTCCAAATACATTAGGTATATATCTACTTAAATAAATAGTAGGACTTTTTAATTATACATGTATGAGAGGCATACTGTTTACAGCAAAAATGTTTTTACAAAATAGAGCAAAAATGGAAAGTAATACATTTTGGATTTACAACTACTTTAATACTTTATGAATCCAATACTTAATTGAAATTATAGTATACAAAGGTCCATTTTATTGAGGATAATTTAATTTCCTGTCCAACACTTCAAAAAATATAGATTTAAGATGCATTACTATACATATTAGTGAAATTTCATCAACTCAAGTGACTCGCATATGGAAAAATATTCTAAAATTATTAACAGTATTTTCTTGATAATTTATGCATATAACATGTAGAATATATTTCCTGCTATTAAAGACTACTGAAATGCATTGCCTGATTCTGGAGTCAATTTATTATTTAGGTATATATAATATTTTAAAATAAATACTGAAAAGATGTTGCTGTGTTGAACTTCTTAAATAATTTCTACTATTTAATAAGATTTTATATGAAACTTAGTATCTTTAATTATTGGTTTCAACTTGGGGGAGAATGTCCCTTTAACGGGTTAAGACTATACTTACATATGAAACCCTACTATGAATCCCTAGAATCCAGTTCATACATACAGAAGAGGAACAATAGAATATACTATACTCTGATTACTAACTACGGAGTAATAACGTTATAGGAGAATGTCACATCAAGTGTTTATACTTATGATTACTCATATACTATATCACAATAAGGGAAATAGTTTTCTAGGCAAATAAGTTTCTTTTACCACATCTCTTTCTTTTCGAGTATAATCACATAGTGACAAATCATTTTTGGTAGCTCAAATACATGAAAGATGGGGCATACTTTACAAAAGCAAAAAATGAAAAAGAATTGCCAGATGTTTAAGAAATCAAGTCTGGAATAAACTTAAAAATGAATGTAGCATTTTTTCTACCCTGCACCCAAAAAAAAAAAAACCCGAACAATAGCCTAGCATTAAGTGGGGGGAAAGGAGCTCTCATAGAACATATACACACAAAAAATTGTAATAAATGGAAAATTATACTTTGCATTAAAATAATGCACAGTAGGGTTATTTGCCTCAAGCCTACATACCCTGCTATGTGTTTTGTGAACAAACTCCACAAGTGGCAAAATTTTACATGCATAAAGCCTAAGAAATAAACCAAATGTTGAAATGTAATATATATGCACTGTAGCCATACTTTAAAATTTCTAGCATATTAAGATATCTGTGTTTTTAAATACAGGTTCTCTTTACTAATATGTGGCAAGATGGCAGGTTAATTCTCACATACCTCTCCAGCTCTTGCTTCCCACAGTTATAATAGAGCACTACACCTCAACCTCCCAAGTCAGTCTTTGTAGCCATACCAAATTAGGTCTTTTGTTGGTGAGAATAAAAGAGCTTATACTTTCAGTAAGAACTGATTTTGATGCTAGGGCATGATGCAAAGGACATACACAAATGCATACCTAATCAATTTTTGGCTGGGCCTATAAACCCAGATACCTCTGTTTCCTCTTGATGCTAATAGCAGTATCATCCTTCTCTGGTTATCAGTCAGACAGAAATGTCATCAGACCTATTAATATTTGGTTTATGCTAGAAAGAAATGCACTGACCTACACAGATAAAAAAAATACATAGCTCACTTCTCCTGCCCACTTTGGGCATTCAGATTTTTTTTAGTGGTAATATAGTGTTACTTATTTCTTTTCATGGAAATGAAAATTAATTGGGGTCTATAATGAACTTGTGACATTAGCCAAAAATCTTTGCACTTTAAACCCTGAACTTTAGAAAAGTAACAAACTAAAATGTATTTACAAAGACATACATGAGACAACTGACAGTCAATTGATTCAACAAAAGAAGCTTCAAAATATTCTTTTAAAACACAATATTACTCCTAACTTTTGGGACAGGTAAACAACTGAGGCATTTTAATATGTTTCCCCAAATGGCAAACATTTCCAACTGGCCAATAGAAGCTATTAAAAATTATGTACACATTGTAGAAATTGCCAATCCCTTCAAATCTAACTCCTTGGTCTGTATTACTACAAATAATGGGATTTACCCAAAATCCTAATGGTCTCCAAGAGCACTGTAGAAATATTTATAAATGATTATCAATCCCTGGTACTTAAACTCAAATATTAGCCAATCAATGAGTTTGAGATTCTTTCTTTTATAAGTCACCAATTCCACTTTGGAAGGGTCTCCTTTTCTTTTTTGGTATAGCAAAACCAAAGCTTTGGTTGACTATTTTTATTCCAATAGAATCTTGAAAGGGCTGAATTTTAAAAATAGCATTATTTATCAGAACACCCTTGGGCAAAGTAAAATGTATTTGCAAAAGCGCTGCTGAATGCAGTCATTTTAATACTGCCATAATGCACTTTTGGAAAACTGCTGTTGATTTGTGGTAACAAACTGCGACTATTCTCAAAAGAATTTTGTGGTGGCAAAAAAAGCCACTGATTAAGGCAATGAGGGAAAAAACAACAACAACAACACTAAGCCATTTACTAAACTGTATTAAGATTTCAAGAACAGAGTAACAGGTTTCAGCGGTCAGCACCTTTTGGGGGAACCTGTGCAACAAAAGAAATGGCTGCCTGCAAGAACAAAAATTATGGAAAACATCAAATTCTAATGAAGAGAAACTAAATAGTAATTTTAGCGACTAAATGCATGTTTCCCTTACAGTGTAAAAATATCACTATAGACTTCATAACCAAAAAACAAGTCTGGTAGTAGTTAATTAAAAATGGGGTGATATAGACTCAAATTGGTTAGAGTAGACTCAAATGTATTTGTTCAAAGGCATCTCTGAAAATAGATTTTTGTCTTAGATATGCTGTATACGTAACATAGACGTGTGTTTTAAGAACTTTTAACAAGAAATTGTTCTAGGCATTTGTTACCTAATTTTCCTAATTTGGCTATGAACTAAAAAAGCTAATTTCTTTCTCTCTCTCTCTCTCTTTCTCTCTCTCTCTCTCTCTCTCTCTCTCTCTCTCTCTCTCTCTCTCTCTTCTCCCTTAAATTTAGTTAAGCAAGACAAGGTGTTGGAAAAAATAGGAAATCTATATAAGACACATTATTGTGAGGAGCTGAACAGAGTTGATTCTAAATTTTATTCAAATGAGAACAAGAAGTGATTTTGTCCTTGGATGATATAAGTGCTTGTGACAGCTTTAGTGACACAGTTACATTCCACTGGGCTTTTCGCACACTCACTTGAAGACTTGTTTGTGCATGGATTAGTAGCAGTTGCCAATTCGCCTGGGTTCCCATCTCACCACAGAGAAACCACTAGAAACTTTTTCCCCTAAGGTGAATTTTGTCCAACTCCATTAATCCTCTTTTTCCATCCCCAAATTGCATAGACTTGCTATATATCAAACCTAGATCATGTGCTGGGTGGGTGAGTGGGGGTGGAGGGAACCTAAAAAATCTCTGCTTCTCTGCTTTCCTCAAGGCAGATATTTACAATGCTTAGACTATCACAGTTGGCTCCTATAATGTCCATTTGGATGGAGCCTGCCTGTCACAATCATAACCAATAGGCATAATGTCACTATAAATTATCACCAACATCCAGAACATCAATGCAAAATTAATCTCGTCTCTCTCACAGCCTTGCCTGTTTGGTCCCTAGACAAAGGCATACCTCTGGCTGTATTTTAAGAAATCTAAAAAAACTAAATCAACACATCATGTAGGGCAGCAGCTTCATTCACTTATGCATGTCAGGTTTTTGGTTTTTCAACCCCCAAGTGGGAACTCTATCACATGATTGCAACCTATTGTGAAACTGAACAGCTTGGCATTCTTCCACATGAATCCGTTAGTGAGAGATGGCTAAAAAGTGTTTACTTTAGGAGCTGTTCTGGTTAAATGTGAGATCATTCATGAAGAGTATTATATCTTTTTTAAATGTTTATGTCATTGTTATTTAAACAGGACCACAGAATAAACACATGCACACTCCTGAAGATTTTCTGTCTTTGCATTCATCTCATTGGATCCAAAGTCAATCTATCTGTTTACCTTCATTTTCATAACCAACAATAAAGATTTTCTACTTGATTACCTTGATAAATTAAACTCTTAAACCTCGGGATATTTTTTTTTCTTATTTATAATATAACAAGTGATGTTAACTACCTAAAAACCTATAACACCTTTACAAAAAAAAATAAAGTTTACATGAATTCAGCAACATATTCATTAGAACGTTTAAAAATTAAAATAACAGAAATATTTCTTCCTATTTTAGCTGGTATTTTCACTAGGGAAAAAAGCAAGGGCCTTTCATTCCCCTCATAACTTCCTCCCCAAAACAAGATGCAAAACTTAAGTGAATAATGGCCATAACAATTTAAGTAATATATATTTAAAAGTAGAAATCTATGCATATATGTGTCTATATTTAAATATATAGATACTAAAAATTATAAGTTTTTGCTTGCCTTTTCTAGCAAGGCAGCAGTTGTGTTTTTTTTTTAATTCTCTAGGAACTTTGCAAGATTGATGATCAGAACAGCAGTCATGAACCTGGTTACATGATCCACATGCACTGCACACATTTGACAAGTGTGTTAGCATATTGTTCTCTGAATCATTTTCATCTGCTCATGGGCATAGTACATACTGTTTCCACAACACTCAGCTAGTTCATTTCATTCTAAGGATGTACACTGAAGATAACCCTGCACAACATTTAGTACAAATTGCATTGAAAACTTATGTGAAATTATTCAAACACAAACTAAAATGAACACAATCATTGCTGTCTACAATACCAAAAGGGTTCTGTCTCTTTCTTGGGGTAACATTAGAAACTTAACATGTGGTTGCCATATTCTAAAACAGAGGAAAAAAGTTTAAGCTTAAAGAACAAGTGACATAACTTATATTTACAAAACTGTGCAAAATAGCTAGAAGCTTTTTTGTGATCTTAAGAGACAAAGCTTAGGACAAATTTGCTGTGTTTTAAAAAAAAGAGTAAAATAGCAAAACCTTATTTATATAGAATATTTTGTACATATTTCAAAATATGCAAGAGTTTACACTCTTATAGTGAAAACTGAGCATTACAGAAAAGTTGGGGGAAGGCCCATGCTGATCTTAGCTGGCAAGTTTGTGCAGAGGTGGATGGTTGCTGGTACTTCTGACCCGTTCAGGAGCAGGGGCTAGAATAAAGATTTAGGGAAAAAAAGGAAAGCATCATTCTAGTCTAAATGGAAAAGTGAGAATCATTTGCTATTTGCAGGTTGCCCCCCTTTCTACATACTCATTATGAGAGATATTTGGCAAAAAATAAAAAATGAGACAACCATAGAAATCCAGTATGATAGGTCCAGAAATGGTGAAAAAAGTATTGCAATGATGGTTTCATGGGCTTCAAATTACCAAAGGTAGGAAGTTTTGCTTCTATCCAATAGATTCCTATAGTTCCCAAAATCTAATTTTTAATGTACTGTCTGTGAAGAATACCAGATTTGAGCATATAAAGTATACTATATTGTACATAACTATTTTGATTTTTAATATATTCTATTTTCAAACCCTAGGCTGTGCAGCATGAGGATGGGCATTTTAACCATGTGGAACCTAAAAGCTAAAAGAGTACTAAGAACCAAAGTTTGACTTTTAGCTCACAAGTCGATGGAAGGTTTTTTTTTTAATCTTAGCAGTCCTTTGCATCAATGACCATTTTTATTTTAATGTATGGAATCAAAGCTAAGCAGTTTTCTTCAGAATGGTGTTATTATCTTGAATCAATGTGTGCTACACATCATTAAAGCTTATTGTCTTACTTGTCAGTGGTGCTACAGATAATAGTGGATAGATTAATGGACTGGGGAATCAAAAAGACCAAGGTACAAATTCCATCTCTAACACTGGCTGGGTGATCATGGGTGAGTCATTTAAACTATTTGGGCCATGGGCAAAGTTTTAAAGTTATGAATTATAGAAAGAATGGGGATATGAGTTCTCAGAAGTGAAATCCTTGGTGTACTGAACACTATCTGTGGTACCATAAGTTTAAGATAAAAGACTAGAAATTGAAATAATCAATTTTTATAATAGGCAAAACCAACTGTAAATTTAAGGGGAGGGTGCTTGTTGAGCTAGAGGATGTAGGAATTGTAAAACCGGTTTCAAATTAAAGTAACACATCATTTTCTAAGTAAGAAAATATTAACAAAACATCACTGGAGCAAAATTAGTATTTTAATATAAATCAAAGTACATTTTCTTCTAGGGCAATTTCTCATTCTGAATTTACTATGAACTTCTTAAAACTGCTACAAAAAAAATCTGAAATTACCTTTTAGATAATTACCTTGTTTATATTTTAAAAGGGCAGGCTTTTTCAATATTTTCTAGTAATTAAATAAGTTTAAAATAAGCACATGATTGATTTTCTATATTTGTTAATTAATACATTTAACACTATCTAAAGAATACATGTTGAAGGAATGTTACTTAGGGACTTGGATAAGTGTGTTTATTTGGTTGAGGTTATTTGAGAAGGGGTATTTTCAAAATGGAGATCTCCTAATATGATCCTTTTAGAGATACAATTTGTAAACTTCAAATCTCTTGCCAGACAATAGGATTGGAAGCAATTGTCTTGCATTCATTTATCTACTAGCATCTGATTCCAAATCAGATTGCCAGCAGACATAACCTCTTTGTATTGTTACAAGGGAAAAATGATTTAATTAATCAAATAGCTTTATTCACTGAATTGTCTCCAGAATGGCTGTCCCTGGCAATGCTATGAAAACAACTGCTCCATGTAATTATCTGCCTTAATATGTTCATCTTTCCCACCTTGCTAAATGTTTCTTCTTCATCCTATTCCATTAATTACATTATATAACCAATAATATATTTACAGTGTAAATGCCTTGAGTACTAATAAAATCTTTTTGAAACCATATACTCAAAAAAGGAACTGATTTTACACTGAAATTTTCCAGAGTTTTAATCCTGACCAGATATATTCTATACTAGGCTTCATTCCCTCTTCCCTATAATAACAACTTTGATTTCGTGGGCAAAAGAGAATGCTGTTTTTTGAAAAGGAGTACATGAATTTAGCTGAACACGGATGGTCAACATAAACTGTGCATTTACTCCTAAAATCTAATAATTGGCACCCTCAGTCATTTTGGAAGGAAAACTTAGATATAAGATATTTAAAGAATTTTAAAAGTGAATCAATTAGACTACATGATCACCAGTTTAAATATCACTAATCATCTAGTCCAACCCTCTCATGTTACCAATAATGAAAATAAGGTCCATAGATATTAAGAAACTTGCCTAAAGTCACAAAGGGATTATGTGTCAGAATTAGGGGAGATAACCTAAACAGAAATTGATTCTTTTAATGGATTCATTGTCTTGTTTGACTGGAAATTATTAAAAGAAATATCTAATATGATTTCCCAAACTTTAAAGAATTTATTTGGAAAAGTCTATTTCTATGCATATGCTGTTTGTCGTGATTGCCATCCAAAAGTCTCAAGGGATAGATTTCTGTGAAGTTCAAGCTTTCATTGGAAAATAGTTCTGTTGAAAGGAATGAAGAGAACCCATAAAAGGTGTCCCAAAAGACACGGTGCAGTTTTAAGTGTTAATAGCTTGACAATGTAGCAAGACTTTTGGGATATCTTGAATAGAAAGGAAGATATTTCATCCTTTTGACTGCTTGACTACAATGTCTTCCTTCCTTTATTAGGAAACCAGTAATTGGTGGAACTCTTTGGAAATAAAGGTATGGAATGATAAATAATATCTATTCATTAGAAATAAAAATATGAATTCTCATTTAAATAATAACTGAAGTTCACAAGATGCATTTTGCCACAATATCCCTTTTGAGGTAGGTAGTATGAGTATTATTACCATATTTAAAGGTGAGAAAATTTAAGGCTTAGAGAGGTTTAGCAAGTTGTCCCAGATCACAATTAGTGGAAAAGGTAGACTCAGAGCCAACATTGCTCTTTTCCCAAGACCATCTACTTCCTCATGCCCTTACAGACAGAGATGAGCTGAAAGTAGAATAGCTGTTCTGTGATTCAGTTAGTCTTCTTTGACTTCAAAATTGTGAACATGTATCCCATCCTTCAAAATGATGCCTTTGCTTGTATACTAGTGATCTAATCTGTATTTTCTTTACTATATCCATATAAAATAAAAGCTTCCCAAACACTGAAATCTACACCTATTGTAAAAGCTTTGAACATAATACACTGAAAAACTGAATTTAAATTAAATGAGAAACATACACAAAAAAGTAGAATACTAACTTTCATTTCTATAGCACATTGAAGTTTACAAAACACTTTCCCCAACACTAATCCTTCCAGATAGGGTTCTGTTCCTCTCTATATATTTGTTTTTCCCAAATGAAATAACTCAGACTTAAGAAGTATTTGTAGCTTACTCCTCACTATAAGGCCATTAAGTGGTAATAACCAAGAATCAAACCCATTTCTCCTCATTTCAAATCCAAAGCTCTTTTAACTCTGGGAAGTTGTTTCACCTGTCCTCACTGCTGTTCTATTCTTCATCAAAATCCAGAATCCCATATAGTTCCTTAAAAAGGAAAACCTCACACAAGTTTTCACAGGCAGATGTGATGACAGGAAATAGGAACAAGGAAAATACTATTTGAATTTGCTTTGCTCCAATGATATTTCCTTAAATATCTATTTGAAGAATTCTTTGATTTGCTAAGAGTTGACTTCCCAAATGAAGTTTCTTTATGGACACTCCCTTTTATTTGCAGAAAACTGTAAACTTTTTAAACCAAAAGTGTTATCATATTTTCCCCAATTGTATAGTTTTTTTAAATTTTTCTGAGATTTTAGCCAACTCCATCTATACTAACTTTCTACATGAAAAAAATTTTATAAATTCATAAGAATATATTTGGAAGAGCACTTTTATAGCAAAATCAACTATCACAAACATGAGAAAATGATTCCTTCAGGTTAGGGGTTCCCAAGTTTTTTTGGTGGGGGGAAATCACAGACTCTTTTGGTAGTCTGATGGAGCTGATGGTCTCTTCTCCAAAAAAAATAATAATAGTGGAATACATTGGATGAAGAATCCAATCTTTGAAAATACAGTTGTTAAAATATTTTTAAACCAAGTTTACAGTCTCCCAGTTAAGAATCCCCACTATTATGTCTGCATTTTGACCAGTTTACTAACAGATTATGTTGGCCACCTATTGAACTGATGGTTCAAGGAAAAGATCCAGCAGATTCCTAAATTATGTCCAAATAATTGGCTCAACTAAGGAAAAGGCCATCTCATGGCCAGACCTAGTCTATGATCACAGCATAAAAAGAGCTAGTTTTTAACAAATACCTAGCAAATCTAGGCTGAAAATATTGCCCCAAAATGGGTGTTTTGTTTAACATTCAGTTAATTTGGCTGACCTGTCTGCTTAGTGTAAAATTATATCTAAGAATAGAATTGTCATCTCTCCAAATGAATTTTCCCCTTGTAGATAATCTGACTAAATCTTCTCTAAAATAGAGAAAACAAAATCTTCTGTCTTCTTCAGTAACAACTTTTTGTAAATCTCAATTATCTCGATTATTTCTTCAACTGTCTACTTCCTATGGTCCTTGCAGACAGAGGTTAGCTGAAAGTAGAATAGATGTTCTGTAATTCATTTAGCCTTCTCTGACTTCAAAATTGTGACCACACATCACAAACTCCAAAATAATGCTTTAGCCTGTTCACTAGTGGTCCAGTCTGTGTTTTCTTTACTATGTACATAATAAAATAAAAGCTAAAATTTCCCAGTCCTTCTAAAATAGGAAAACTATTAAAGGTAACTTCATTTAGGAAAAAAATTATAATCTAATGAAAGAAATAAAGATCCAAAAGTAAACTTAATTAGCTATGATAATATTATAGCTACAAAACTGCAATTGTTAAGAGTGCTTAAGTTTAAGATGATTAGCTTTTGTCTATGTTTTTTTTCATAAAAGGTATTATCTTATCTAAGCCTTTACAATGCAATAGCAGCAACAAAAGATATATATGAAAATTCAATTATGTAATAAAAAGCTTTTTTCTATATGTAATTACATTCTAATAAAACATTAGTCATCATTAACTCATTTTTGTGATTTTACTTTCTTCTAAATTTCAGAAAAAGAAAAAAGGTTTTTCTTTAATGTTCAAAGAGAAATGTACAGAAGACAAGGTTCTCAAATGTATCTCTTGATTATCAAGACTAATGAAGGCAGGTAGTGACAGTGGTAACCCAAAGCAGTGAACAATCCATGAATGACTGTACATAATTTTACAGATAAGGAAACTGAGGCACACAGGGTCATATATCTAGTAAGTGTCTGAGGCAAAATTTGAACTCGAGAAGACAGGTCTTCCTGACTGCACCACCTAGTTGCTCCATGGGTAAATAAAATTACCAACTATGTTTTGCTTTAGCCAATATCAAATTAATTTGTAATGTAAGGGCATTCATAAACATTGAAATTATCCAAAAATTAGGGAGAAAAGTTTAAATAACAAAGTTATCTCACAGTTATGAAGTTTTATGGTTAATTTATAATGTGCTTTACATATACTATCTCATTTTATGTGGGGCATATCTGCCTGTGGGACAGATTATACAAGTATTATTCTTCCACCCTTAGGCACTCCTTTTTTTAAAATTTTAAACAAAGGAGAAAACTAAGTTTCAGAATGTTTACGTGATTTTTGCAGGTCAGACAGCTAGGCAAAGACCACACCAGTGTTAGGAAAATAGAAGCAGGATGTGAAAAGCAACAGAAAGTTGATGAGGCCCCCCCAAATATATAAATGACATGTTATAAAAAAGTGAAAATATGAGAAAAAATTTGTGCATACTTCTGAGAAATGGTTGTTACAAACCATGAGTGTACATTTTATTGTTACTGACTTGGCCTCCTTTGATGCAACGTTCTAAAACATGTATTTGTTAGGTATAAATCATAACCTTGAAAATGAGTTCCTCAGTTTAAAGAGGATAATAAAATCATCACAACTGAAGAGGAGATATGAAGCTTTTTGTATTCTTCTGAGACCTCTTATAGCAAAAAGGGCAATACTGATGTGACTTCTTTGTGAACCTTATAATACTATTTATATGTCAGTGATAAGCATCATCATTCATAGTAGTAGTACAAGATGCAGAGTCATAGAACTACAGCTAGAAGAGTCCCCAGGGGTTAACTCTGTCATTTTTTTACAAATGAGGAAAACTAAGGCCTAGAGAAAAGAAATGATTTATCCAAGATCATACAAGCTGCAAGGATCAGTGCCAGGATCTCAATCGGTGCACTCTGAATTTAAGGCTAATGTCCCTCATATTGCACCCTGCTAACCTTCCTGTTTTGCTAAGGAGATCCATAATGTTTCTAGATTTAAAATCAGTCCCCCCTCAAACACTCATATTTACTTAATCTTAAATATTGTATTGTCTAATCAGTATTAAAGCCAAATCATTTACCTGATCCCTAAAGTGTTTACATTCATAATCAATATAAATTACATGAACAAAAAATGCTTTAGTCCTATTATAGTATATCTCTTGCTTAAGCAAATTTTATTCTTTTAGTTTATTTAAAATTATAACAGAGATTTAGAAATAACTGTCCAAACAACTACAGAATGGGTGACAAATTTCCCACAGCACATAGGCACCAGCTTGTAGGTTTATCATAAAAGCTTAATTATAATTAAAATAGCACACTTTTTGGCACAGAAATAGATATTTTTAGACATGTTTATCCAGGAGTGTGCAGGTGGTGTCTTATGGGCTAAATTTCAAAAGTAGAGATTTGGGGTCACATTTCTAAGTTATATGTGAAAGGGGATTTAAGGTTTTTGATCTACCTTTCAAGTAAAAAAAAAACATTTGTCCATATGCCATAAGGATCTGTACAGTACTAGTTTTTGGGAAGTCGTTATGTATCCAAGATAAAAATAACAAACTCTGTCCCAACTTAAATGTTAAGGCCAAATATGACATTTTCTTCAGGAATGCAGGATTTATCTAGTCCTTAGGATATGAAACTTCCCTGGCTCGAGAAAAATCATAGCCAAAAAAAAAAATGTCATATTGACCAAATCTAGAGTCATTGCCTTTCGTCCTAGAAACGAGACAGCAAATATTCTCAACCAAGTGGATTTCAAAAAGAAAAGAAAAGAAAAAATATCTGGAGATAAAGCCAGATTTTTTATCTTTAATCCAGACATGGCTCAATATATCTACTTGGCTGGGTGGATATATCTCATATTCAAAAAAAGGTCAATTAAATGGTTTTAAAACAGTTTTGCTAAAGCTTCTAGCCCAATTTTGAGTACAATTCAAAGCTGTTCATCTAGACTTTAGGTTGTAATTTTCCAAGGATAGACCCAGTATTTCTATACCTTAGTTAATGCGGTTCTTTACCTAATTAAGTAAAAGCCATGATTTATAAATGTCAGAATTAAAAAAAAAAACAATAACAACCAATTTGTGCCAATTCTGATAAATTGTGTTAAAAAAACAAAGAATATCCATCCTAACAAACTGATATTGAGTTGGCCTCTTTTAATGAAAAAAAAATGCACATGTATTTGTTATGTCTATCACTCATGGTGTCTGTTTGTATCAACTACAAACCCCTTTCTTGCTTTTCAAAGTGATTGTTGATGATATAGAAGATGTGAAAATCCTAGTCTTTCCTAAGAAAGAAGATGAAGCTCTCCTTGATCTCAATTCTCTTAATACCTTAGGAGGCCGAAAAAGTGTGACAAGGATAAAAAACTGCATTTGCACCTAAATCTACAAAAGCATAAATTGCAAGCCTGACATTATTATAATTAGAGTAATAGATCTTAGCATTTCTCTAACCCACCATGAAATATCATAAGCTTACACACTAAATATAAAAGCCTTTTTTTTAAAATCACATTTTAAGGAATGATGGTATCAATTCAAAAGCATCAGAGAACTCATTTGTGATATGGAACTTCCCAGGAAATGTGTGGGGCCCAAAATCAAAAGAGCACTGATATCTGTATAAATATGCCAGTGGATCATATAGTTAATTGAATATTTTATTTTTGGTCATATAACATTTTGAATGTTCTTATAACAAATTGGTACTTAGCAGTCAGAGAACATCAGAAGATAACATTTTAAAACAAAGTGTAATTCCAAACAAGAGGGAGTGCTGCTAAGGGAAGTATGACATAACTGTGCCCTAATAATATCTCCTGCTCTTATTCAATTGCCAGGTTAAGGCCCAGATCTGAGTGTTCCGAAGCTAGAAAATGTCCTTTACCTAGTTAAACAAATGGTAACTGAATGAACCTCAACCAGGAGACACTTTCACTTTTAGGAACAGAATGATATTATAGATACCTCATATTTGAACTGTATCTGTAAATTATTAAAAAGACTTGTGATGTACATGTACAATCTCAACCATCATACTTAACTGTCTTGGGGAGGAGGGAAGGGTGAAAATGTCAGAAAATGATTGTTGAAAACTATATTGATCTGTAATCTGGAAAAAATTTAAATACAGTTGTGACTTATGGAAAATATAACCTAGAACAAGTTTTTCTTCATTTTCTGAACCTATTTTTTTCATGAACTCTCAATTTTGATTCCATAGAAAAGGTCCTAAATCAGTGGACGATATTAATTTACCTTCAGTTTGGGAGTCTGATTTTATATTTTCAATTTACTACAGGTACCTGACGTGGAGAGTGAAATAATGAGGTCATATTTTCAAGACTTGAACCTCAGTAAGCCAGAACTTGTTCACTGTTCCCCATGCTGTTGGCTGCATCAGTACTATATTTACCCTGACAGCCCCTTCCCTTACTTATTTTTTTCACCATAGGTGAAATCCCTAGGTCTAATTCATGATTTTAAGCATCAATTACATTCTTGTTTTAATGCATTTACCTGTCATCTACTTATCAGATTCATCTATTTGTACTATAACAATCAAAATCATGAATTCTCTTAAAATACTGCTAATCCAATTCTATGGTCACAGCAACAATGAACAAAATATTACATGGTATCTCCTGAGTCCATAGTAAACACCTCAAAGCAGCCTTTAGGTAGTGTGTGTGTATACAAATATATACATGTGTGTTTATACATACATACACATATATGTGGGTTTGAGTTCCCCAAGTAGCACAAGACTCTAATTTAAGGGAGACTGGGTAGCTTTAGAATATATTTCCTTTCTGGTTTTCACCTTTGTTAGACTAAGGGACAGGAAGTATTGTTTGTTTTCAAAGGCTTTCCCTCCTACTAGGCTCCAAGCCTCCTACTGAACAAAGCATAAACAAAAGGGCTAATGTCAACAAATACTCTAATTGAGATGAGTGGGTGGAAATGTCAACTAAAGTGAAAAGCCTAATTTGATGCAGATCTTTAATGAGATCTGACTGGATCTACTTTTTTTATTTTATGTTCAAGTTGACTAGACTAAAGCATTTCCAACTTCCCAGCTAGAGCAACCAAATCTAAATCAGGAACTTTGTTTCAATGATATCCACTGTCTGCCCATTCTGTGAAAATAATGTTTGATTTTCTGAGTTTTTATTTTGCTCTTGATTTTTTTCCCATTTGTTCAGCCTGTATTTATTTCAAGAAATATTCGGGACATAGCAAAAAATTGTGATGGACACACACACACACACACACATACATATATACACACTTTCAGTTACTTTAAAAGTCTGTCAGAACAAGATTAAGACATTCAAATTATCTATAGTGAAAGTTTGGTGGATCCTAGGACCAAGAATGTTATACTCTAAGCATTGTAACTAGTTTGATTACAGCATGGATGCTATTACTTCAGCAGATAGGCTCTCTAGTCTCTGGAATAATTGGAAGCAGGAACCAGCAGGTATCAAATGACTCCTGCTGTGTTAAGTACTAACTGAGAAACAGATTCACTCTTTTATATGCAGTTTTGTAATAGGACTGATGTAAAAAGAGAAAATCCCCAGATGGGTGGATCATCTGTGGGTGATAGAAAAGCAAGTAAATTATCAATAAGTACTAAGAAAAGGAAAATAATAACTTCAAGAGTGACCAGGGAGGTCATTAAAATTGAGATGATTGGGAAATGTTAACATGGAAAGAATAAAGTCAAATCATAAAACAATGGAGAGGCTGGGGTCAAACCAATATGTACATTTTATCTATATTTTTCCCCACTGACTCTGGAGCAAAAATTTGACAACTATTCTGCAATAAACACCGACTTGAACACAAAACAGCACCTTTTCTGTACTAAGTGACAAATCTATGACTACTTCTAGTAAACTCAAGTAAAAGAGACAAGTAAAACATGTAGTTAGTTAACTTTTGAGCCAAAGTTTCCAGATGTGTGTCTAAGATAGGGAACTGGATTGCAGTCATAGGCTCTTCAAACACTAGACATGGCTAAAATCATCATCATCATCATCATCATCATCATCATCATCATCAACATCATCATCATCTACCAGTCTTATTTCAGCCACTTCAGGCACACCCTTCTCTACAGATAGGAATATTATCACTAATGAAATCCTGAAATATGACAGGAACAATGCATTCTGGGTACAATCATGTTTTTCACTTAACAGCTGCAAGTCTTCCAGCAACCAAGTAGAAACAACTGAACAGATTACTGAATCTGCCAATAGAAGGGGGGGGGGGGACTGAAAATAAAGGAAAATAATTGTTACCAAATCCAAGCACTTTACTCTGTAAAAAATAGAAACTAACTCAGGTCCTCATCCAGAGTCTACCTGTTACAATTTCTTGACTACCTGACTTCTCAACAGGAGAGAAGGTTGACTAAAAACAAATAGAATATAAAACTATAGCAGTCCAAATCCTTTTAATATGTGGTCAGATAGCCTAATGTATCTCAAATACATCAGGTTATCACTGTATCCTGGTGTTGTAAAGTAATTTAAAGATCACGATGATGGTTCCCAGTACTTTTTAAAGTTATAGTTGGTTATTTAATAAATAAAAGCAAAAAATACTTTAAGCCACAATTCTATAATGATCAGTTTTAAGTTTTTACTTATTTATTACATGGCCACTGTATGCAGAACACTGTGTAAAGTCCTAGGAGAAAAAGAGTTTACACAAAATATAGTTACTATTTACATGGAATTAGAGTTTTACTAGTAGTGTGATTAAAAAACATGAATCTATAATTAAAGGCCACAATATGAAATACATTTAAGAAGGTATAGAACAAAGTGCTATATTACAAGTCTGACCCATGTAAATGAACTGAGAGTCTCTGGAAATAGCAACATTACCCAAAGGGAGGGAGGAAGCAGTTAGTTAGAGAAGATTTCATGGAAGAGGTGGCATCTAAATTTGGCTAGGAAGAATGGATAGGAAGGAAGAGGAAAAGTTTCCTATTACAAGCAAAAGGAATACTGTGAGAGGATATAAAGTAATAAGGAGAAGTTTTAGCAACTGGGAAAGCACAACAGTAGACACTCAAGCAAGAGGTAGCAGAGGGAAGCTTGGACTAAGGACTAAGGACTAAGGTAAGTACTTGGGCTAAGCACAGTACCCTCTGGAGGGAAAACATCAGAGGACAGTCTTATTTCCTGGGAGGCTGTTACAAGAGAAAGAGGGAGTCTTTGTCAGACTCACAAGAGGCTTCACTTGGGGTGAAGACCCTCACAGACAGAAATACACTAGCTCATACCTTCCTTTCTAATGATTATTGCCAACCATAGAGTTAGTTCCTATTTATTAAAGAAGTACATATGCTATGGGTGACTGCTAAATTTAATCATCCTAGGGCAGAATCCCAGTTGATCTGTCCTAGTTAAAACTCTTGCAAAGGCATGAAAGTAGAAGAGTGAACTACCTGTTTTTTTTAATGGAGATATAAAGTGGACTACTTTGGCTATACCATCTTTTATATGGTAGGAAGGATATGAGCTATTTCTGGAAAAGTAAAGGTAGGGATTAAATGCCAAATTAGGTATTATCTATTAGGCAGAAGAGAATCAATGAAGGTTTTTAAGTAGAGGAGTAGTATTCCATACCCTATATTTGTATCCCTAGTACCTAGTAATGTCTGGCACAAAGTGCTTAATAAATAGAGGTTGGTTAATCAATAGCCAGATAGATACATAAGGAAGCCTGGTGTAACAAATGAATTAGAGGAAAAAGGAATGCTAGTAAGGAAATAAATACAACAGTCTAGGCAGGTAGTAAGAAAGGTCCACATAAGTATGATTGCAATGGGAAGAATAGCAGAGTGAGATACAGAGTGAGTGCTTTCTGGGATAAAATTCACAAACTAGGTAACATTGGTTGAAAGGTAAAAAGAAAAAGAAATGATTAAGGATAACACCGAAGTTTTAAACATGGGACACTAGGTAAATACTGGAATCATAGACAAAAATATTAGGTTTGGAGAGAATTATTTTAGGGAAAAGACAATAAGGTTTCTAACTAGTTGAATTTGAGAAATCAGTAGAACTTTCAGATGAAAAGAATCACATTAACATAAATAAAGGATCTTGGGAGTCACTAGTCCTGTCCTGTCCTCTAATTTTATATATAAAGAAACTGAGGCCTAGAGAGATTGTGATATGTTCCAAATCACATATAAGTGAGGGCATTGCCAAAATTTGAACCAAGATCTTTTGATTCCACATCCAATACTCTTTCCACCACATGCTTAGCCTTTAGACAGTTGAGTATGTGAGTCTGGATTTCAGAAAACAAGCCAAAACTATAGATGATGGTTTTCAAAATATCTCCCCCTAATAATTTTGGCTTCAGGAATCACTACTATAATAATAACAGATGTAACAGTCAGCAAAGTTACAAAAATGATAATTTAGTCAATTGTTACCCTCACCCCTAACCCAAAAGACAAGTTATAAGATCACAAAATGTAACTGATTAAAAAGTCTACACTGTATCATTATTTGGTGAAATTACAGGCAACAATATGAGAACAGCATATAAAATAAATCAATAATATTTTCCCATAATCAATGTTATAAAAGCAAATACATAGCAACTCAGAAACTACATGATCATTTTAATAATCAAACTTGCTCTCCAAGTCATATATTTCTAAGAGTCAGAAAGTATCTTACAGAGTTTATGAAGTCCAATCCTTTGTTTCACTAAGTCCCAGAGCTCATTAAGACACTAAGGTAATAGGATGTAGGACTAGAAAGGACCTTCCAGATATCATCTAATCCAGCTCTGTAAATGACTGAGACACAGAGATATTAGATTACTCGTCCAACATCATACCACTGAGTAGTAGGCACAATTGCAACTGGAATCTAGTTCTCCTGACCTTGGCTTAACACTTTTCCTACTAATCCACACTGTTTTCTATATAAAGGTACTTTAAAATGGACATAAATCTAATTTAAAAATCAATTGTACAGTATTCTCAAAGTGCTACAAAGAAAAAGGAGAGTGATATCATTGCTATAATTTCTGAATTCCTGCCTAGATGATTTTTCTTTAATCAGAGGCTAAATGGATATGATGGTAATATCAACAGCAGCTAAAATCAGATGCCAAAAATTATACTTTTGCTACTCTAAATCAAATTATGATAACTGGTAGTAAAAAGCAGAGATTCCTGTCTCATATCCTTACTCCACATGGAAGCTAATATGGTCTCCTGACTATAACCAAAAATTTGCTACATATTTGCTGAAAAATAGTGAAATACCAAAAATGTGGTGATATTGTTTTCCATAATGAGGAAGATGGTATCCCTATTCAATTTGGTCACTGTTTGATCTAAAAGGAATAAGAAATGGAAGAAAAGAGTCTGAAGTTTTTCCCAAAATATTTTTCAAAAATAAAAAGAGTATGATACCAGTTTTCCTTATGTTAATTGTATTGTTTCCAACTGCCACAAACTTGGTTTAACTGAGCTTCCATCTTGGATGGAAGGTCACAGGGGCAATGCCATAAGCGATGCTGATGACAGCATAGGACTGAGAGAACAAACATTCACTATCATAATACATGATGCTGCAAGAATTGCTGGAGTTCATAGGTGTGTTGCTGCCAGCATCCTCTGGGAGCCCATAATCCAGAGGGAGCACTCTTTTTAATTGTACAAAGCATAGACAAGCTACCAAAATGGGTTTGTCTAAATAGCATCATGTTTATATATAATAACTGAATGCAATGTAATTTCACTTCACTGAGGTGTAGGAGAATTTTTTGGTAACATTAGAATCAAAAATAATTTTCAAAAACTCATTTTACTTCAAGATATGTTTCCACAGCTCCTAAAATGTACTTGGATTTACTAGTACTTCATGTAATTTTGACAATGATCAGGTTTTGTTTCTATCTTTTACTAACTAACAAAAGTCAGGAATTTTCTTTTCAAGCTTAAATGTTCATCGATCCCTTTTATTAAAAAAAGGAAATTAATTGAGAAATGTGGAATTTGTAGGAATATAGTTAACTTGAAAATTGCAAAGATCCACTAATCATGTATTTGTTTTCTAACTTTATGAAAAGGTCAAAACCTTCAGGTACATCTACTTCATTGAAAAAATTTTGTAATATAAATACTATGTTTCTCGCAGGACTATTATGAGGAAAGCTAATTGTAAACCTGAAAGCACTAGATAAATTTGTTTTATTTTTATCCTACTAAAGAGATAGGGCCTAGACCTGTGACTTAAATGATACATGGACTCTCAAGTGAAGGAGCTCCCTCTTCCTATCCAGATATGGTCTTAAGAGAGATGCCTAGAGCCTTGAGAGGTTTGACTTGCCCAGGGTAACGTACCAGTATGTTTCAGAAACAAGACTTGAACCCACATCTTCATGGCTTCAAGGTTAGCTCTCTATCTACTACATCATGTTACCTTTCAAAGCTATGGAAGGTCAAAAGGAATGGAGATTTCCAACGACAAAAAAATTGCTATCGGGTACTGATGGTAAGAGCAGCACAAGCGTTTTTTCTTTTCATTGTTTAGTAGGAAAATATAAGTTTGGAATTTTAAAAAATATTCCAGAATTTCACAATCAAAATACCTTCTTTTGGGGGAGAGGAAGGAAATTACATTGAAATCATCAAATCTTGCATAGACAAGCTAGAGATTCAAACACAAATGCAGCTTGTAGAATAATATAAAAATGAAAAGCGGACCTTTGCTTAAGAGCTGGAGGGGACTTCAGAGGCTATACAATCCAAATCTTTTATTTACAGTTGAGGAAACTGAGAATCCAAGATGCTAACTGACTTGTCCAAGACCATAAGGAGAATAAATTTCAAAGAATTGGATTTGAATCCATGTCTTCTGATTCCTAAGTCAGACCTAATTCTGCTGTACTAGGCTGCCTCTCATAGTAGTTAGGTTTTACACAGTGAAATGTATAAAAGGCGAAAAGACAAGTTGTTCAAATAGGTCAGTGCCTTCAGAGTGGATACACAGAGAGAAAGCTTTTGTGATTCGCGGCTTCCAATGTGAAAATTGTTTCAATGACATGGACATATGACACAGGAGGACATTAAATCACAGCTCAGAACTAAATCCTCTTTGTTTCCATTTGTCACTTGAACCTTCTACAAAGAGGTTCCTGCAGAATCTCATGTAGCTGCATATTTGAAAAGCCCTCAGCATGTAGCTTCTCACACACAGAGCCAGAGATTAGTTGCATCCTTTGGGTCAGAAAACCACCATCGGAATTTTTTTTCCCTCAAGAAAGGTTCTAGTACAATGTATATAGTATGGCTTATCAATTTGGGGAGGGACAGGGACGGTCAAGACATATTTTATTTTTGGTAAGGGAGGAGGCTTCATTCATTCTCTACATCGTTCATGTTTCTGTCCAGATCTAACTGAAGTTTTCTCAGTTTGAACACAGCTCGTTCACTGAATGGTGGTTGCTGCTCTCCTGCTCTAAAAATGTTTGTTTTCTAAATCAATCATCTATCATAAATTCTCAGCAAGGCTTTTTACCTACTGTGCCATATATATGAATTATACACATTTCCTCAGAAGTCTGAGGATACTATTTGTAAAGCTCATTAAAAAATATATCTGGTTAGTTGCAATAATTCATATCTAACAGAGCCAATCAATGAATTTCAGCATCAGGGACAGAAACATCTTTAGCTAACACTGGCATGGGGGGCAGGGGAGAAATGTACTGAAATCCACATGTTTCTGGAATAAAAAGCTGTGATACTAATACATACTATTTGCAAATTGAACGAAGATGAATTTTTAAAAACACAATTTGGAAAATACCTCCATAGTAATTCCTCTGCAGATCAAAGCAATATCCAGCCTTTTAGGTTAATACCATAGCCTTTTGGACACCTGAGGCTCCTATCTGATTTAGGTTAGAGAAGAGTCTGGTTTAATCCTTATCACAAAAGTACAAACAACTGGCAGTTTTTACTCAGGAGACACAAAGACCGGAACTTGAGCACCACAGAGGTGAAACAGGTCAGCCCCGCCACGCATGTGTAACCTAGATTGACTAAATGCAATCACAGGACAGCAAACTGAACCATTCTAACAAACTCCTTCAGTTGTATCCAAATGTTAACTTTCTTCTTTTCAAATTATGGAGAAAATTATTTCCCAAGCTCTAAATGACACTGCCTTGGGGAGAGGGAGCAGCTAAGCACTCTTACAAAGCCTTTGGTTCACATTTAAACAGCACCTGCAATACCAGCATTATACAAAGCACTCTACTTTTCAAATCTTTAAGAAAGCACTTAATTTTCAGGACTGATTTCCTGAAATCTAAGAGCTTATGAAGGCTTCACTGTGTTCATACAGATCCATGCAGAATGTGCCAGATCTTTCCTGTCTGTGATGGCATTCATTTGGAGGTGAATCCCAAATTTCTATCACTGGCATGCCTATTTCCGACTAAAATAAATATTCTCCAAGAATAAGGGCTGAAGATTAGAAGAACAAGAAAGAAGGCAAAGTAACTAGCAGAAGGAGAGATATATGCAAATATCAGCTGAATGACAATTCTTCCTACCATTTACAATGGAAGCTTAAAGATTGAAATACTCTACAACCCATTAGTTTCTCAGGACCCTGTGAGGGATTAAAGCATTTCTTAATCAACTGCTAAAGCATTAAAAAAGGCCAGAGAATGGATTTTAGCCAAGCTGGGTATTACTAAAATGTTGAGATGACCAGATAAGCATAAATACAGTTGGAGAAAAAGTCAAAATATTATTGATTCAATTGCCTTGGGACTCTAAACTTTATCCTCTTTCCTCTATGTGCTGGAAAAAAACAATTTTAAATAAACTTTCAAGGGGCTATACAAAATTCAGAGGCAGCTAGGTGGCATGGAGCATTTATATAGCTTTGTAGTGTTTATAAAGGTGAGAGAGCACAAGAACCTGGAGTCAGGAAGGCCTGAATTCAAATTTGACTTCAGACACTTACTACCTCTGTGACCCTGGGCAAGTCACTTAATCTCTGTTTGGCCTTACTATAGTGGAGAAAGAAAAGGCTAAACACTATAATATCTTTGCCAGAAAAATTCCATGGACAGTACTGGCAGGCTATGGGTCCACAGGGTCACAAAAAGTCTGACACGACTGAACAACAAATTCAGAACTCCTACCTGGAGAGTCATATTGGCTTGATGACTTTGCTCAAGTTACTCTAAAATGATTAGAACAACAGGACTGGAAATCATCCACTACTTTTTTTTTTTTTTTGCCTAGTATCATTCTGTCATAATGTGATGCCAGTGTTATCATTGCCTCAATATTATATAACTTTTAAAAGAGTAAGAGAGGTTGTTGGGTTTTTTTTTCATAGCTCTCATCCATATATAATGGCTAAGACAATAATGCCAAATCCATGATTAAGGAACATATTTTAGGGGTGCTGCACTATGATGAAACTGAATTTGGAGGACCTGGATTTGAATATGGATTCTGATATTTCCTCGGTAAGCTTGAAGAATTTCCTTAAGATTTTTCTTTGTTTTCACATTTGTGAAATCAAGGATATGTATATGTGTATAAAATCAAGACTATCACATTTAAGAACCCTTGCGCCCTTCCAGTTCTAAATTTTAGATCCTATGAACTTTAAATGGTCAACCTACTCCATAGTTGGAGTAATTCTACTAATTATTTTCCTGCCCTTGCAAAAGACTATCAGAGCGCAAAGTAAAAAGGCATCAAGTGGGCTTAGGGAACAAGAGTGTGGGACTTGGACTATGAAAGAACTGAATTTCAATCCTACTTCAGAAACTTTATTATCTAGGTAACAAGGTTAGTTCCTTATCTGTAAAATGAGGATAACAATAGTATCTATATATGTTGTGAGCATCAAAAAAGTTAACATGTTAAATGCTTTATAAACATTATAATGCTATATAAATGCTTTGCTATTAGTATACTGGGACAAGTTAGATGTGGCTTTTCTTTCCCATTTTTACTCTTGTCATGTAGCTACCTTTTAATCCGGACCATATTTTAATTAGGAATTTCAATTTTTAATGAACCTTGGTATAGGTGAATGAATATAAAACAAAAACAAAATGCCAATCACAGAAATGTATCTTTCTTATTCTGTGTTTCTGATGACTGACAGCCCAGTGGTTTTGTGGCAAACAAAGGCAAAAAAGCAAGCATTCTTCATCAAATGAAATGTTTGACAGATTTAACAGCTTTCAGAAATAAAAACTGATGAAATCTCAAATAGAAAAGTGTATCTCCTGGATACATGAGAGATTACATTTCAGTGTTTGAGGTTTACTCCCTTAGACAGATGCAGATTTTTTTAAGGGGGCTGTAGAAAAAAGGTACACCTAAAGCTTTATTACTTGTACTTAGTTGAACTCGTTCAGTTTTAGGTGTGGGAAATCACAGGGTTGGGCTACTCATGGGGTAGTACAGGCACATACCTAATTATGCTCCTTCAAATCTTATTACTGGATAAAAATTCCTTTAAAACTTGAATTATATTTGAGTGATCAGGATATTTAAATGTATCAGAAACAAACTAAATATTTATATCACAGAATACAACTGGATTTGAGAAAAAGGTAAATTTTTAAAAATCAAGTGAATTCGGTTTAATTCCTGATAAGTAAAATATATTTTCAGACATTACTATCATCATATTATGAAAAAAGAATAATTTTGAACCTAATCACGGAGTCAGTTTATTAAGGAATTTTCATTTTATATCTGGGATGTTCTAACTCATTAACCAACCTTGATATATTTGAATTTGAGGGGTTTCCCCCAAAATAAGATTTCAACTGAAATCATACTGTTGTTTATAGTGTTATGTGTTAACTTCAGCTACTCTTTTAAGAAAAAAAGCATGCATATATAACACTGAAAATTCAACACTGACAGGCAAATTTTAATAATACCATATTCTACGAAGTAATATCTACAAGTATGACAATAGCAAGGGTGACGAAACATATGTACAATATTTGCTGATAAGAGGAAGAACAGTTTACAGTGTTTCTCTGCAGAATTAATGGCAACCAAAACACAAAAGTGAGGGCATGGAATGTTTTATCCATGAAAAATACTTTCTCACTACTCTTACAAGCTTCTGAACTGGTAAGCAAATGGAACAATCTACTGTTAAAGGAAAAAGTCTCTTTTCAACTCTTGTCCAATCTGAACATTATTTGTAACGAGTGTCAAAGTTATCACTAAGAAAGTATATCTGAATTCCATAAAAAAAATGTCATGCTGAAAGTAATTGGGAATTGCCTAGCAGACTATTAAGAAAATTTCATATCTGTTAGCTCAATAGAAAATGACAGGAAAGTAGAATGGATGGTTATACCTCCTTGAGTGATCCTAAAGCAGTGCCTTAACTACTAGGGTGTCTTTTGTTGTTGTTGTTGTTGTTGTTTTCCAAATGGGTTCCAAATTGACATGATGATCTTAGATAACTATTTGGCCCTTAACCAAAGGGCAGTACTGACAATGGAAAAAATTATTCTAAAAATCCTAATTATATTTGAAATCAAGTGCATCCAGATTATTACCAAAGGGCTTCCAAAATATTCTCTTTTACCAAACTCCTTTCCACTGTCTCTCCCTTCCTAAGACTACAAAGCTAAATTGGAGATAGAATTCTACTTTTGCTACTGTTCCCGTGACATTAATTTCTTTTGTATTTTTAAATATTGGTAGTGACATGTTTTGGTTTGCTATCCCAAACATCACTTCAGCAAAACAACTCATTCATTTCACCCCATACATCATATTACTGCAGCAATGGATATCTTGGTGCAATTTGGGGTGATTACTAAAAAAAAAACACTATATAAGTGTTAGATACTATATGTGATTCTCTCTGTGGACTCCCAATTTACCTTTTTGAGACTGCAAACTTAGACCATTTCTTACCATTTCTACTCCTTATCCACTTGGGTATCACACACACACACACACACACACACACACACACACACACACACTTTTGCAGGCTCACATCAGAACACTTGGTGACTTAACAAACACTATACTGGATTGTGGCAAAATGAGCAAAAAGTCATGGTTTTGCAGACTTTTGCTCAGTATTCTCTTCTGTGAAAAATTTAACCTGATTGTTTGTCTACATTGAACTAAACTCCAATGGAATACACATAGGTTGTCCACACACTTTACCTGTTGTCAAATGTAAATAGGTCACTGTTTTCCTATCTTTAACAGCTGTTGTTTATACCTAAGAAAGCACACTAGGGCCAAGAAAATTAATTCCCCAATTGCTGTCAACTGAGTTAGGGAACAGCAATAAACAGCTTACTGTAAAGCCTCTAGCTACAATAAAACTGCTGTCAATAAAGCCTTGCTTGTAGAGTTTTGCTGTGCAAGAAGAATGGGTTCTTTGGAAATGAATATTTGAAATGGGACTGGCTGATATTTGCTTAAGTCAATATATGCTAAGGAATGATATCACTGTTTTTTCAATTATTGCATATCTATATACTCACATAGATAATTATTACATTACATATGTATATGTGTATAAGTGAAAGGAAGTCTAAATAGACTTCCTTTCACTTCTAAGAGAAGTTAAATACATATATGGTCTGTTATTTCCACTCTAAATATTAATCTTTATAGAATGACTCCCTGATGATTTCATGTTCCTACTATTAACACAGCAACGATCTTTCTTTTTTTTTTAATGAAAACCATCAACCAATGACCTAAGATGTGTTAAAGATTTAATTCAATTTGGGTAATTGGGATGAAGAATTTCCAGCTTATTACTAAAGGCTATGACCCCTGAGAATATAGCAGCCCAAACAAATGCAGGAGCCTAGTGAAATTTTAGGTAATGGTCAAATCAATTCACACACTCAACTGTATACTCTGTAGCCTCTAATAAAATGGTGGGGGATGGGGAACAGGTAGGAAATGTGTCTGGATAAATACAAATTTACCCATGGTAGTAAAACTCAGGGGTTGATCTCTTGTTATTTATGCAATCAAGATGGATAACATTTTACTTCTTTTGCCCAAGAATCTTTCATTTTTGTTGTCCCAAAAGGATATCATCATATAGAGCTACTCACGGTTTTTCAAAAGCAGCATTCTACAGTTTATACACTGGACATCACAAGTAACTGAGAAAGTTTTTAAAAATCCAATCTTGACTAAACTTCTAAATAACTAGCCCTTATCATTCAAATCTCATACTCTGAGGAAAGTTGGGGAACTAACTTATAAATTAAGGAGCTAAAACACACACACACACACACACACACACACACACACAAATCCAAAAATCAGTGTAGTCTCACCTTTTGTAAAGTATGAATACAAACCATCAAATGAGCTCAGTAAGTGCCCATAGCTATAATATCATTTATTCCTCATTTACCACACAATAAAATGCCACTGCTAAGTAAATATAGATTGCTATCCTATTAAAAATGTTACTGAGACTTGATTTTTCTCTTTTTACTCCCAACTCTCCAACATCTCAATTTCCATACTATATAAGAAAAATTCTAGCAAGGGTATAAAGCAAATCCATTGTAATAGCTTTTATCATAATTATAAGATGCAGAAAAGCTACCTTTTAAAAGCCAAATGATAAAAAAAAGAGAAGAGCAGTGACAGAATTGCTGCACAGAATATTTTTAATGTACTTGAGTTCCAGTTAAGATTATTACTTGGCACACTATTTGAAAGACAGCATCATAAGGATCAGTATTCTCACATCTCTGAACTGGAAGAAGAATTCCTAAGATTGTAGAGGAAAGCTGAGTTTCTCAGCCCTTCTCAGAAATGCATTTGATTTGTAAGTCACTGCACTAACACCATCTTGGAGGAGGAAAAAGTAGAATAACAAGATTTAACTCCAATACCAGAGCTCAATTTAGGAACCTGGCAAAAAAAAAATTATATATATATATATATTTTATATATATACATGGTTTGGCAGAATATCTATCTGCCATGATACTCCTGAATGTAAAAAATTTTTAGCTTTCAAGATAAAAAGAAACAAAATCCATATTATTTTACATGAAAAGTGATAGTTTCATTAGTTATTTCCAAAGTATTCTTCCAAAACATTGTCTCACAGAAATAAACAATTTGTAATGAAACAAAAGGATTTTCTTTCATTTCTTTACAAAGCACTATCTAATGAAATATTCAGTCTCATAACTTATGGGGATCTTTGGGAAACTTTTTGTTGAGTTGGACTTCACCAAACTTTAGCAGTTCAGACATCGAAAGCATCACTTTCAAAAAGGCCTGATAAGTTTAAGATGGGAAGAGGGATGCCACAACTACACTGCTTCCTATACTCCCTTCGATGAAGTTTGACTTTTGTTTGTTTTAAGTCAGCATTTTTTATTTAGACAGACTTGTTTAGTAGTTTCATAGCTAAGTCCCTCTATGGTTTATATTCTTGAAATTTTATGGTTCTAAAATACCCTTTGAAGCAGACCATATTGGTAAATTGGGTTTTTATATTCTATAAACTTAAGTAATTTAATATTTTACATTTATCTAATTTATCTCAAGGGGCTCATTGTTGGTATAATGCTTCTAAGTCCTTCCAAAGTCAAAAAAATTGTGGAGGATGACATTCCCTTTAGATTAGACTAACTTAAGGGTAAAAGGGGTCACTTTAATTTGCTGACCATCAGGCCCTTTGTACTTACAAGCATTCAAGCTTGCTGGTGTCCTGTCTGATTCTCTGAGTTGTATATTTTGGAGACATCTAACAAATGAAGGCTGACCACCATCCACAAGAAGGGCACAAGACCAAAAGTAATATGAACCTAATTATAAAAACCTAGAAAGTTGGTACAGTGAATGCTAAGCACTGAGGAGCAAGCATGAGAACTTAAGTACTGGTCGCTCCAGTGCAGCTATCATTAAATAAAAGGTTTCTTTGGCTATAGTACCAGCTTGATCCTTCCCTCCCCCAACTTCTATCTACTGCAGGATTGGCACCTGGCCAGCACACACGACACGGTACCCTAGTGCCATCTACAGGCTATTATTGACATTCTAATTTAGTGGCAACAGACAAGCACCAGTGAAATAAATTAGACAGCGCTGCATTTAAATCTTTATTAACAAGGAATTATTAGACCTAAGAAAATCTAATGCTGGATTTGGTTGAAATATGAGTTTCTCAGCCTCTTAATTCCTCTTCATATGGCACATTTCACAGTTTAAAATGAGTTATGACAGATCACTTAGGCATTACTAAGATGAGAAAATATTTACAATGGGCTGTTTTTTCCTGCATAAATCAGTTGTAATAGATTAACTGTATTAGTTTTTTTTTT